>NC_087207.1:30059868-30112368 GCF_015104395.2 Macrobrachium nipponense | reverse complement strand
AGCATAAAAAGCACATAAAACAGAAAACAAAAAGAGACTACCAAATCACCAACCGTCCATTAGCAGGAGAGAAGAGGGAATGACATACGATGGCGTCCAATGCCAGACGACAACTGCCAGATACAAAGTTGCTGAGGAAGTATTACATATATTGAGAGAGGGAACCAGTTTTTAATATATAATGATTCTAAAGTTGTTAACCCTTAAACGCCGGAGCGGTAAATAAAAAAATGACTCCCGTATGCCGGAGGGGTTTGAGAGTGAGCGCGTAAGCGGAAAAAATATTTTTTTCAAAAAATCACAGCGCGCTTAGTTTTCAAGATTAAGAGTTAATTTTTGGCTCCTTTTTTTTCATTGCTTGAAGTTTAGTATGCAACCATCAGAAATGAAAAAAATTATCATTATCATATATAAATAATGCGATATATGATAGCGCAAAAACGAAATTTCATATATAATTGTATTCAAATCACGCTGTGCGCAAAACGGTTGAAGGTAACAAGTTACTTTTTTTTTCGTTGTAATGTGCACTAAATTGCAATCATTTTGATATATAACACATTGTAAAACGATAAAAGCAACACAGAGAAAATATTATCACAAAATAATGCATGAATTCGTAACACGCTTACGTAAACACATATTTTTTTTCAAAAATTCACCATAAATCTAAATATTGTCCTAGAGACTTCCAATATGTTTCAGAATGAAGACAAATGATTGAATATTACTATACTGTAAGAATATTAGCTTACAAATGCAGTTTTCGACCATATCTGACGAGCTAAAGTTGACCGAATGTCGAATTTTTTATATATAGATTTTTTTATATGCAATTATTTCGGAAATAAGAAAAAGCTACAACTTCAAATATTTTTCGTTTTATTCTACATGAAATTGCGCACATTTTCATATATAAAACTCTATGAAATGCCTAATATGAAACGGAGCAAATATTCCGAGAATGGGACTTACGCATTTCGGAGATTTGTGGCGGAGAATCCGCGCGCGGAGGGAAGGAAGTTTTTTTTAAAAATTCACCATAAATTTAAATATTGTGCTAGAGACTTCGAATTTGTTTCACGATGAAGATAAATGACTGAATATTACTAGACTGTAAGAGTTTTATCTTACAATTGCGTTTTTCGACCATTTCGGTAGAGTCAAATTTGACCGAACGTGGTTTTTTTTCTATTTATCGTGATTTATATGCAAATATTTCGAAAATGAGAATAGCTACAACCTTCAACTATTTATTGTTGTATTATACATGAAATTGCGCACATTTTCATATATAAAACGTTATGTAACGGCCTAATTTAAAATGGTGCAAACATTACCACAATCGCACGTATGATTTTTTCGGAAGAGTACCGCGCGGACGTAAAGAAAATGTTATTTTTTTTCATAAATTCACCATAAATCGAAATATTGTGCTAGAGACTTCCAATTTGTTGCAAAATGAAGGTAAATGCTTGAATATTACTAGAATATAGGCGTTTTAGCTTACAATTGCATTTTTCGACCATTTCGGTAGAGTCAAAATTGACCGAAGGTTGAAAATTTGTCACTTATCATTTTTTATATGAAAATATTTCAAAATTGATAAAAGCTACAACCATGGGTTGTTTTTAGTTGTATTGTGCATGAAATTGCGCACATTTTCATATATAAAACTTTATGTAACGGCTAATTTAAAATGGTGCAAACATTACCACAATCGCATGTTATGATTATTTTCGGAAGAGTTAACGCGCGGACGTAAGGAAAAAGTTTTTTTCATAAATTCACCATAAATCGAAATATTGTGCTAGAGACTTCCAATTAGTTGCAAAATTAAGTTAAATGATTGAATATTACTAAAATATAAGAGTTTTAGCTTACAATTGCGTTTTTTCGACCATTTCGGTAGAGTCAAAGTTGACCGAAGGTTGAAATTTTGGCACTTATCGTTATTTATATGAAAATATCTTTAAAACTGATAAAAGCTACAATCATGAGTATTTTTTTGTTGTATTCTACATAAAAATGCGCACATTTTCATATATAATACTCTATGTAACGGCTAATTTAAAATGGTACAAAAATTATGTCAAAGTGACGAAATAATTTCAGAGATGTGTCACAGATACTTTTTAGTGCGGCAAGAAAGAAATTCGCGCTTGCGCGCCTGCGTAACGATTGTAAACAAAACAACACCTTGATCCGTGAACTCCCAGCATCCCCCAAGGCGCGTGATTCAAGAGTTTTCGGCTGGTAGGCCTAAAAGTATTTTTCCGCGAATTTTTTTTAAAAAAACTTTTGTATGTCGACGTAAAATACGTTTTTTCCAGATCGGCACCCGAGAGACAAAAAAATGTCGACGTAAAATACGTCCAGTCGGCGTTTAAGGGTTAAGTGGTCTGGGTCCCTTACATAACCAATTATTGAGAAGTGTTGTTTCAGGACTTCGGTTTTACATAATGCGGCATGATTTCTAATATTAGAAAATTCTGGCTGCTTGATTCTTTGGCCAATGCGAAAGCTAAAACCCAAATGGCTGCAATATCTGACCTGCAGTAACCTCCGCGTCGTTCCATGCGATCAATGTGGTTTATAAATTCACATGCCCTGGATGTCCGTGGTCTTACATTGGAACGACGCGGAGGTTACTGCAGGTCAGATATTGCAGCCATTTGGGTTTTAGCTTTCGCATTGGCCAAAGAATCAAGCAGCCAGAATTTTCTAATATTAGAAATCATGCCGCATTATGTAAAACCGAAGTCCTGAAACAACACTTCTCAATAATTGGTTATGTAAGGGACCCAGACCACTTAACAACTTTAGAATCATTATATATTAAAAGACTGGTTCCCTCTCTCAATAGCAATACTTCCTCAGCAACTTTGTATCTGGCATAGTTGTCGTTTGGCCTTGGACGCCATTGTATGTCATTCCTTCTTCTCTCCTGCTTATGGACGGTTGGTGTTTTGGTAGTCTCTTTTTGGTTTCTGTTTTATGTGCTTTTTATACTTTTACTTTTTATTGTTTTAACTTGTAAATTTTGATTGCATAGTGAATTCCTTTTATGCTAATAATGTATTTTATTGTCTTTTACTTTTCACAGACTGATGATGCACTGAGTAATGCGAAACGTTATTTCTGGTTTGTAAACATGGCCTTTTTAACAACATGTGTATCATGGACCCTCCTGAAGTATATATATATTATATATATATATATATATATATATATATATATATATATATATATATATATATATATATATATATATATATATATATATATATATATATATATATATATATATATATATATATATATATATATATAAGCGAACACCACAGGAAAATGATAGTCAGAAATCCAAGCGCTTTCGTCTTTACTAAGACTTTGTCAAGGAACGAATGAGATACAATTGGAGAGAAAGTTATCAGGTAAACAACAGATCAAAAATACCAGATGGTTAATTGTCAAAAGGATAAAAGTTAAGAAGATAATCCAGGATTATCGGATATCGCATGGTCACAAACCAAAACAGATTTAACCCTAACAGAAACTACAAATTATCTGTACAGTTCAAAACATGTAAAAACTGAATATATTAATTTTGTTGCTTATATTTATCTACAACTTTTTATTATGAAGGCATCAAGTTTAAATAAACCAAGACTTAAATTTAGAACATTTCCATTATTTGACTTGATGAAACAAGATTCAATGATATTCCTTTTAACTGTGTCATTACATGGAACTAAGGCTCTTGCTTGACTCCAGTTAATAGGATAATCTAAATCTCTCATATGTACGAATAATGCATTCGATATTTGCCCAGTTCTCACAGAATATTGGTGCTGTTTGAGACGTTGTGAAAGAGACTTGCCGGGCTGTCCGTAATAGACTTAATCACACTTTTTTGCAAGGAATTTCATATATGCAGCCAGGAAGATCTTTAGGAGAATTTTTTATTACTAAACTGTTGACATTAATATTACTGAAAACAACATTTATGTTAAAAAGCTTAAAAATTCTAGGAATATCTAAAAACCTTTCATCTATAGGGTAATTTTAAAATGTTATGCTTACTAAATTCAAGTTTGTCATTAGTTAAATAAAATGTTTTTCTAGCTCTTTTCCATGCCACATCTACAAAAGTCCTTGGGTATTTATGTGTCAATGCAATATAAATAAATAGTTTTAATCTCAGCGTCAATAAACTGCGGGCTACAGACACGTAAATACCTTAGGAACATCCCAGAAAAAACAGAGAACTGGAGTAGTAATGAACAAAAGAGGCAATGTTAGTTGATTTCCGAAAGACTGAAACGGTGAAATTTCTATCATCATATGGACAGTTACATCAAGAAAATTCAAATTACAATTTCTTTCTTCCTCTACAGTAAATTTTATAGAAGGGACTAAATTATTGAGATTATTAAGGAATTCCTGGAGATTTTTGTGAACTGGCCAAATACAGAAAATATCATCCACATACCTAAACCATATAACTTTTTGTGGCAAAATTCTTGGTAAGAGTTTTGTCTCAAAAAATTCCATGTGAATATTGCTAAGGACAGGAGATAAGGGATTACCCATAGCCATGCCAAACTTTTGTAAAAAAAAATTCCCCATTGAAATAAAATTTAATATCTGCGATACATAATCTTATGAGATTAATGAGGTTTGCTACAGTTAAGGGAATATCATGACGTTCTAATTCATCCTCCAAATATTCAAGTAAATCATCTACAGGCACTTTTGTAAATAAAGAGACAACATCAAAACTAACCATATTAAATTCAAAATTCAAATTTAAACTATTCAATTTGTTTATAAAATCAACACTGTTTTTAACATTCGTGTTTGAAATGCTTCCTACTTGAGTTGTAAGAATTTTTACAATCCATTTAGATAAATTATACGTAACTAAGCCTATTGAACTAATGATTGGACCAATCATTACTTGAATAATTGGAGGATGAATTAGAATGTCATGATATTCCCTTAACTGTAGCAAACCTCATTAGTCTCATAAGATTATGTATCAAGGATAGTAAATTTTGTTTTAATGGGGACAAAACTCTTACCAAGAATTTTGCCCCAAAAAGTTATATGGTTTAGGTATGTGGATGGTATTTTCTGTATTTGGCCAGTTCACGAAAATCTCCAGGAATTCCTTATTAATCTCAATAATTTAGTCCCCTCTATAAAATTTACTGTAGAGGAAGAAAGAATTGTTATTTGAATTTTCTTGATGTAACTGTCCATAGAAATGATAGAAATTTCACCTTTTCAGTCTTTCGAAAATCAACTAACATTGCCTCTTTTGTTCATTACTACTCCATTCACCATCAAAATGTTAAATTCTCTGTTTTTTCTGGGATGTTCCTAAGGGCTTTACGTGCCTGTAGCCCGCAATTTATTGATGCTGAGATTAAAACTATTTATGATATTGCATTGAAACTTAAATACCCAAGGACTTTTGTAGATGTGGCATGGAAAAGAGCTAGAAAAACCTTTTATTCAACTAATGACAAACTTGAATTTAGTAAGCATAACATTTTAAAATTACCCTATGATGAAAGGTTTTTAGATATTCCTAGAATTTTTAAGCTTTTTAACATAAATGTTGTTTTCAGTAATATTAATGTCAACAGTTTAGTAATAAAAAATTCTCCTAAAGATCTTCCTGGCTGCATATATGAAATTCCTTGCAAAAAAGTGTGATTAAGTCTATTACGGACAGACCGGTAAGTCTCTTTCACAACGTCTCAAACAGCACCAATATTCTGTGAGAACTGGGCAAATATCAAATGCATTATTCGTACATATGAGAGATTTAGATCATCCTATTAACTGGAGTCAAGCAAGAGCCTTAATTCCATGTAATGACACAGTTAAAAGGAATATCATTGAATCTTGTTTTATCAAGTCAAATAATGGAAATATTCTAAATTTAAGTCTTGGTTTATTTAAACTTGATGCCTTCATAATGAAAAAAGTTGTAGATAAATATAAGCAACAAAATTAATATATTCAGTTTTTACATGTTTTGAACTGTACAGATAATTTGTAGTTTCTGTTAGGGTTAAATCTGTTTTGGTTTGTGACCATGCGATATCCGATAATCCTGGATTATCTTCTTAACTTTTACTCTTTTGACAATTAACCATCTGGTATTTTTGATCTGTTGTTTACCTGATAACTTTTTCTCCAATTGTTTTTCATTCGTTCCTTGACAATGTCTTAGTAAAGACGAAAGAGCTTGGATTTCTGACTATCATTTTCCTGTGGTGTTCGCTTATTGAATGAAGTCACGTTCATCTACTGTGATTTTTAAGCATATATAGTATATATATATATATATATATATATATATATATATATATATATATATATATATATATATATATATATATATATATATATGACAGGAAAAGGAGAAAATTAAGACAGGCGGGGTTGCAAATCCTTCAAACCTTACTGCACTCCTCTCAGCGCAATAATTATGATAATTGTGACAATTATACATACTCAATACGGATTTTAACCCCAAGTGAAGTTACGCACGAGAGAGAGAGAGAGAGAGAGAGAGAGAGAGAGAGAGAGAGAGCAAATTTTATTGCATTACACTCTCCTTGAGAGGCTTCCTATGAATGACTTTCACTTCTGCACATATATTGTAGATGTGCAGAGAACTCGGACTATGGGATAATGGGTAATATAAATTCAAATGAGATGGGGATCTGTTCATTCACAAGCTGTCTTAGCTGAACATTCTTTTCTTTGGAGAGAGAGGGAGAGAGTTACAAGGAATTACAAAGATTAGGATGTCTCAGACTTTTTAGTCCATCCCTGGAGACATCGTGTACCCACTTGAGTAGAGAGAGAGAGAGAGAGAGAGAGAGAGAGAGAGAGAGAGAGAGAGAGAGAGAGAGAGAAGGGGGCCGGGCGGCTGGTAGGAGAATGTGTTGATTTTATGTATGCTTAATTTTTCTATCGGAGTCAATTTTTTTTTTTACTTGTTCATATCGAACTGTTGCTTGAATGGCAGGTTTTTAAAAAGAAAACTATATCTTTCGATAAAAATTTCAGTCTTAAAATGGCCAAACTTTGCTACTGCTTGCTGTCGTCGTACTAGTCGATTGCATTGTTGTGTTTTCTGTACAAATTTGTCGTTTCTGACTCACAGTAACGATGCACACTTACTCCTTTTTGTTAAAAGATGATTTCCCTTTTAAATTGAGAATCGGTAAAACCTTATGTTCAACAGCGTTAAGACATTCTTCTCTGCTCGAAAATCTTGTTACATGAATGCAAATGTGAGAGATTTATGAAAAACAATTAGGAACACGAAACTTAGTCATTATTTGTATCGCGAACGGTTCTGTGAAATTCCTTGTTATTAAAAGATGTTTTCGTGTTAATGTGAACTCAACGTCCGTTTTAAATTATGAATCGGGAACTTTTTGTTCAACAACATTAAGACATTCTTTTCTGCTCGAAAATTTTGTTGTATAAACGTAAATTTGAGATTCATGAATTACAATTAGATACACGAATCTCAGTCATTATTTGTGTTGCCAACGATTCTGTGAGACCATTGACATGGAGAAGAAAAATAACATTTTTCAAAAGTAATTAAATTCATATTGAAAGCGTTTTTGACAAAGAGAGAGATGTTGCGTGTAACTCCATTCAGACAAACCAGCCATTTATTGTAAAATCTGTAAAGTAAAAAAAAAAAAATAAAGCATTCTCGTAATTTATAGTGACCTTTAAAGGATCCTGTTAAAGAATAGATAGAAAATTTTAAAAGTGAATGGAGTATCTTGAAAAAAAAAGTCATTGTGATATAGATTTATTCTTGCCAAATTTGAATCGCAAAACGACGAAGAGAACAAAAATAGAAGAGGGAGAGAGGAGAGAGGACAAGAATTTTTACTTACAAATTAAATTGAGAGAGAGAGAGAGAGAGAGAGAGAGAGAGAGAGAGAGAGAGAGAGAGAGAGAGAGAGAATTTCTTGAAACTGGAAAGTAAATCGCCCGATTTTTTGACGTGTAAGTATGATACAATTTACTTTAAATATAATCCTAACAGAGACATACAATAAAGTATTTCTTTACTTTTTACGTGCATTAGCAAACTTTTCGAGTTATGGACGGAGGTTAGTTGTATAGAGCGATATATATATATATATATATATATATATATATATATATATATATATATATATATATATATATATATATATATACATATAGACATATATATATATATATAGATATATATATATATATATATATATATATATATATATATATATATATATATACTTTATTGTATGTCTCTGTTAGGATTATATGTAAAATAAGTTGTATCATACATGTCAAAAAATCGTGCGATTTACTTTCCAGTTTCAAGAAATTCTCTCTCTCCTCTCTCTCTCTCTCCCTCAGTTCCTCAAATCTCGCTCTCTCCTCTCTCTCTCTCTCTCTCTCTCTCTCTCTCTCTCTGTATGAATTTTATTTGTAAGTATATATATATATATAAGATATATTTATATAATACTATATATATATATATATATATATTTATATATATATATATATATACATATATATATATATATATATATATATATATATATATATAGAGAGAGAGAGACCTTACCTTACCTTACAGACCTTACATCTTGTTCGGGTTGCCCCAGGTCCCTCAGTGTGAGGCACCTCTAATGTCTACCAGAGAGTTGCTAGTACATCTTCCGGTATATTTTGCATCTTCCAATCTTGGATGGTCTGGGATGCAGTTTAGATATTTGTCGAGCTTATTCTTAAACACATCTACGCTCACTCCTGATATATTCCTCAGATGAGCTGGCAACGCATTGAATAGACGCTGCATTATCGATGCTGGTGCGTAGTGGATTAATGTCCGTGTGCTTTCCTTATTTTTCCTGGTATATTTTTGGGCACTATTAATCTACCTCTGCTTGCTCTTTCTGATATTTTTAGTTCCATGATATTTTCTGTTATTCCTTCTATCTGTTTCCATGCCTGAATTATCATGTAGCGTTCTCTTCTCCTTTCCAGACTATATAATTTTAAGAATTGTAGTCTTTCCCAGTAGTCTAGGTCCTTAACTTCTTCTATTCTAGCTGTAAAGGACCTTTGTACACTCTCTATTTGTGCAATATCCTTTTGATAGTGTGGGTACCATATCATATTGCAATATTCAAGTGGACTACGAACATATGTTTTATAAAGCATAATCATGTGTTCAGCTTTTCTTGTTTTGAAGTGCCGTAACAACATTCCCATTTTTGCTTTACATTTTGCCAACAGAGTTGCTATTTGATCATTGCATAACATGTTCCTATTCATCATCACACCAAGGTCTTTAACTGCTTCCTTATTTGTGATGGTCTCATTATTAGGTCCCTTATATGCATATAGCTTTCTTTCTCTGTCTCCATAATTTATTGATTCAAATTTATCAGAGTTAAATACCATCCTATTTACCTCTGCCCAATCATATACTTTGTTAAGGTCTCTTTGTAGAGCGTTCCTATCTTCATCACAAGTAATTTCTCTACTTATTCTTGTGTCATCTGCGAAACTACTCACTACCGAATCCTTAACATTATTGTCTATGTCTTCAATCATAATAACAAACAGTATTGCAGCTAACACCGTACCTTGCGGCACACCGGATATTACCTTGGCTTCATCCGATTTCTCGTCGTTTGCAATAACTATCTGTTTTCTGTTGTGTAAAAATTCTTTTAACCATCTTCCTACTTTATCCACGATATTGTGTTTTCTAATTTTCTTCGCTAATATATTATGGTCTACTTTATCAAAAGCTTTTGCAAAGTCTAAATAAAACCACATCTGTTTCATTTCCGCTTTTCATATTTTTGAATATGTTTTCACGGTGGACTAACAGTTGGGTTTGTGTACTTTTTCCGGGTACGAAACCATGTTGTCCTTTATTAAACAAATTATTTTTTATTAAATGTTTCATAATATTTTTCTTCATTACCCTTTCATACACTTTCATTATATGTGATGTTAGACTCACAGGCCTATAATTACTTGCCTCTAGTCTTGATCCACTTTTGAAAGTAGGGGTAATATACGCTAATTTGTGGCTCATCATATATCTTGCCTGTATCTACACTTTGTCTTAATAATATTGCAAGTGGCTTTGCGATAGAATGAACTACTTTCTTTAACAAAATAGCAGGAATTCCATCAGGCCCTGCAGCAGCTCCATTTTTAATTTCATTAATAGCCTGCACAATATCAGCTTCATTAATATCTATGTCAGCTAAATATTCACTATTTTCATCCCTTACTTCTATATCATTATCTTCATTATCTATTCTAGGGGTGAATTCTCTCTATATCGTTCTGCCAGTATGTTGCAAATTTCCTTTTTTTCATTCGTTAATCTCCCTTCAATTCTCAGAGGGCCTATTTCTATTCTTCTTTTATTCATCTTCTTCGCATATGAGTATAATAGTTTGGGGTTTTGCTTGATATTTAATAGGGTTTTTTCTTCCAAGTCCCGTTTTTCATTTTCTTTTGATTGTATAATCTTTTTTTCTGCATTTTCTATCTTACTTTTTAGTTCTATAACTTTCCATGCATTTTTTCTTTTGCAAGACCTTTTTTCCACTTTCTGATTTTCTGGAACAAGATTCTTCTGTCTCTTGGTATGCATGAATGATGTTTACTTTTCTTCTTCGGTATATATTTTTCCACTATTATCTCCAATATTTTATATAATATCTCCGTATTTACCCTTATGTCATCACTTACGAAAATGTTATCCCCCAATCTTTGTTTAATTCTTCATTAATTTCTGACCATTTTATATTTTTACTGTAGAAGTTGTATTTTCCATATCCTTCCCACTTTTTCATTTCTTGCTTATCTCTATTTTTCACTTGCTTTGGAATGAACTGTTAATTCTAATGACATTATGGTCTGAAATACTCGCATTATAAACTATTATTTCTTTAACATAATTCATCTCGTTCACAAATACTAGGTCTAAAGTTATTTTCCTTTCTTGTTGGCAGGTGATTTATTTGTTGAATGTTGTATTCTAGTAGCATATCTAATAGCTTTTCAAATTGCCTCTTATCTTCTGCACTACTATTACTCTCTTTTTATATGTATAAGTACAACCACAATCTCCTATTCGTTCTTTTCCATTCTACGAAAGGAAGTTGAAGTCACCAGATAGGAGAATAGTCCAGTCCTTGTGATTTCTACATATATCATCCAATTTTTTCAATTATTAAGTCAAACTCTTTAGTATTAGGAGGTCTATATATTACTATGTTCATCAATTTTTCAGATTCAAATTCTACCGCTATTAGTTCACATTCTGAGTTACTATATTTCTCATATATTTTTCCTTGTTTTTTGTCTTTCCCATATATTGCGGTTCCCCCTTGATTCCTATTTTTTTCTATCTGATCTATAAGTTTGGAACCCTTTTATTTGATCATCATTCCCAGTCTCTTGGGAATACCAGGTTTCACTTATATTCATTATATCTATTTTCTTTTCATTTTGGGTTAGTTCTTCTAAGTACTCTATTTTTCTTTTTGAGTTACTCGTAACTAAACCCTGCGCATTCATCACTATGATGGTTTGCGTGTTTTCTCCTTCATTTAATACTGATAGTAATAAGGATTTTCCCATGTCTCTTTCCTGTTCTGGTATGTTGTTCTTTTTTTCATTTCCAGAAATTCTGACATTAAAAAATCCAACTTTTCCATAATATTTGATCTTCCTTCATCATAATTATTCATTTTGTGTCTGAATCTGCAATTTTCTCCGTTTCTGCAATATCCTCTTGCATAATAAATACAGTTATTATCTCTTGAGTAGAATTTCGGAGCTGATGCTTTGAAATTCTTTGCTGACACCTCTGCATATCTCATTGGTGGTTTGCTTTTCTCTTTTACCTGATATTCTTGATTTCTCTCTTTATTTGTTTCTTTCTTATTTTGGATTTTATTACTTGGTTGGTTATTTATTTGATTATGATTCATGGCTACAGGGTGCATATATTTGCATTTTTTGTCGAACTTACATCCTTTTCCTTCTTTTAGGTTTTTACATATTTTTGGATGCAAATCTCTGCAATCATCCCCATATCCATCTAAGTATGCACATTTACCATATATTTCATAGTTTTGACATATCTTAGGATGTTTGTAGTAACATCTTTCTCCAAATCTGCAATTCCCTCTTTTCAAAAGGTTGCAGATTTTGTCTTTCTTGTCTATTTTTTCCTCTTTCCCGTCATTGTATAGATCTGGGTAGAGCCTCTTCGGGATTTGCTTTTCTGTTGTCATATCGTAATTTATTTCTTCGTAGGTATGCTGCTTTATTGCCTCATATGTAGTATCAATGAGTATCTCTGCATCCATACTTTTATCTTGTTCTTTGTTTTCCTTATTTTTTTCTGTCATTTCATTTTTGTTTACTTCTCTTCCGTTTTCCTCTTCTTCTTTTTCTTCTTCTTCTTCCTCTTCCTCTTCTTCTTCATCCTCAACTATTTGTACATTCAATCTTGATTTAATAACATTGTCTATCCATGATAGACATGTTGAACAAAAAATTCTTGTATCTTTTCTCAAATCTTGTATTACCTCAGCACACTGTGGATGGGTCGGAATGTTGCATGCAGCACATTTTCTGATTAGGTTTTGTGGATTGACTATGCTATACCAAACCTTACACAGTTTGCATGCTTTTGGCATTCTTTTTCCTAATGCATCAATTAGTATATTCACAAGATTCACCTTATTCATTTTCTTTGTCGGAATATGTTGGTTTATGTATATTTTCTTTATGAGTCTCTTGACCACTTGGATTTTATTTGGAACTTCTTCAATTATTTTCAAGATGTTTTCATTAGATTTGTTCCAGTTTGAAGGATTATATCCTTCTAATATATCTATGAATGCTTTTGTATCTTTTTGGTTAGGACTGTTGCTGATTTCATAGATGAGAAATGCCAGTTCCCTTCCTGCTACCTCATCGTATTGCGAATCTGCTAGACACGCCAAATTACGCCACCTTTTCCCGCAGTTGGAACTTACTGCCATCTTGTTCTGATTTATAGTATTACACTTGATAAACTAACTTAGAAGACGCTTTATCCTACTATTTCCACACTAATCTTATCACGATAGTTCACGAACACTTCTAGATATTTCTCAAATTCTAGTCGTATGTTAAACTTGTGATATCTGTTGATTATTGTGACTTCACGCGGGTACGTCTCACCAAGCAAGATGGCTACTACTAGGAGAGAGAGAGAGAGAGAGAGAGAGAGGTTTACTATTCACCGACTTTTAGCCTTCGAAATACCAAGAGAAAGTCATCAAGATTAATGAAAATTCTTTGATTATCCATGCAAGAGATATGACGTCTCATAAAATAACATTTTGACAAGAATTAATAACAGAAACATCTGTTCAAAGAATATACAAGAAAAAATGCTTTATGTTTTATCCTTCCATAAAAACAGAGAAACTTTCAGAAACATAATTGGCTTATATTGTCTTTCATTTCAAGACTTTCCTCTAGAAAATTCTTTGACTCTGGTATGTCCTAAATATTTCATTCCCTCAGTGGCCGTCTTCCAGGTCTCATTATCTCCACCCTCATGACTTAGCGTTGGCGGGGTGCATAGAGTTTCTCAAGTCTGACCTGTCAGATACGCAAGACAATGAAAATCTCTATTTCCTCAGCAATTTTGCTATTGGGAAACCTTCCTTTCATGTTTTCCGAATCGTTCGTCTGATATAGAAAATAGCAAAAGCTTTGCTGAACTGCGCATTTGTGGCGCACATGAAAGCACGCAAAATATTCCTGTGTTTGATTCTTGATCATAACATTAATTTGTATAGCTGCCTCTCCTGTCAAATATTACAGCAATATGTAGGTAAGTAGAAAATCGCCTCATACATGCAATATATCAAATGGATTATGTTTCTGCCTTTTGCAGTATGTTTTGATAGTTCAATATCGAGAGCCTTACCGTTACTTTGCGTCACAAAATAGATTAGACTAAATATGAGGATAATTATTCCAGGAATTAAATGAATCTACTTAATTCCAATACAAGTCTCCCAATTAGCATGGCCGTAATTAATTCCAACACAAGTCTCCCAATAACCATGGTCGTAAAATCAGTGTAATACATTACGAAGAGGTTCCATTACGTTTTTACGTGAAGCCCAACCTTACCTGCACCATCAAGTTATGTTGCTACGAATACTAAAATAATTTCATGATAATATATACGTTGCAGATTCACAACAGTAACCTCTTTAGAGCACCGTTTGCAAATGAAGAGCTATAATAGATCTGTCAAAGAATGGCTAAGTACTCGTACTGGTATATAATCGTTCTCATTTGATGGCCTCTCAAAAGTGAATGAATCTGTGGAAAATGTTTGGAGGGATTTTTACCCGGCAACCATTTTCCGGCAGAAAAAAATAATAAGTACTGCAGCCATATTTAGTTTTATGTGCATGAAGAGGTAAAATATTGAATGGCAATTGATGATAGGAGAATCAAGTTGTCTTTCATAGGTTTGTATCGTGTTTGATGATTTATAAGTAGATAATAGTATTATGCTGAAACCACCCGATGGTACGGGTGTAAGAATACTACCACCGTAGGTCCTTCGTGTCGTCAAAGGCGACTAAAAGGACAGCTGCTGCCTTGCAGTCGTACTTTTGTAGTAAAAGGCGAGGCCCACCGCCATTAACTGTGGTTAAAGATAGCAAGGGTATCCCCTTGCCAAATAATAAACCATGCCTGATGTTGTAAGGAAAGGCGCATCAGGCAACCGACCCCTTAATGTAAGGATAACGGTGGGAAAGAAGAAGAATAGTATTATGCTGAATCAATTTTGAACTTCAAGATTGCCAAGACAGGACAATGCTTAGAAAGTTATTTTTATTTTAAGAACAGTTTTAATGGTGAATGACACAGGGGATGATTTTTTTTATTATTGTATAAAAAACAATACCAAACATATGTAACAAAAGTTTTAACGCATTGATCTTAAGATATTAGTAACAAGAAATTGTGTAAGTAATGGAAAACACTAAAAAAAAACTTGAAGAAAAACAAACCAATATAGTTTTACAGCGTATTTCAAAGGGCCACGTGAAAAGAAATCTCAGCAGATATCTGCACTTTGAAGTGAAAAGAGGGGACTGGGGAAAGAGAATGAAAAGAAAGGTACAGGCATCCATCAGTATAAACTTCCTTTTGATCCTTTATCGACAAAAGAGAAATGTATTTACTTATCAAAGAAACGAGGGAAAAGAATGAAAATATTGAGGAAAAAATGAACGACGTTCAATACTTTCTTATTCATTCCCAAATATATATAACCATAAGTTACCAATTATAGCAAAGCAAAATAAATTCCTTGCCTTCCAGATAAAAACCTGACAGTATACTGACTTCAGAACTGTGACATAAAAAGATACATGAACATTTCCGCACCGGCTTTTTTTTTTTTTTTTTTTTTTTTTTTTTTTTTTTTTTTTTTTTTCTTTTTTGTGCGAATTTCTGGAAGTGAACGAGTATCGGGCAATAAAATGAGAAGTAAAAATATGTAGAAGGTTATTTCGGTTTCCTTTTACAAAACTGTAAATGTTCTACAGCACGTTATTGGGTGAATATTCTAAAATGAAGGTATTAAGTTCCATTAACTATTCAGTACTTTCTCTACATGTCATGTGCTGTTATTCATTTCATAACGTTTACCATTTGAAGAGACTTAGTATAACCCGACGGAAAAGTTTGCTATACCAAATGGAAACCTGAATTCAGTGGAACTTCCCAGACATTTTCCAGAATTCCTCTCTGAAGGAGAAACTCGGAAGTTTGGTTATTTTTTTTCCCTCTCAGGTATATCGAATCATGAGCGGAAGAGATAGCTCAAGTTTCTTGGCAGCCGAGGTTTTTTAAAGAGTAATATACCATAAAATCCAGGATTGACAGAAAAAGAGAAAAGAAAACAATATCCGTGATATTCACAATAGATCGTAAAATGCTTCTTCAATCGAGGGCAAAAATATATATTAATAAAAAAACTAGTGGTAATTCCTGCTAAATCTAAACATAAAATGCCCTTTAAAATCAATCTGTCAATTCCGATCGAAAAGAATGATCTGCAAATAATCATTTCCTTATTTTAATCTGGCCAATAAAAGTGTCACATGAACTCAGCACATTATCAAAAGTAGCCATTAATTAATGAAAAGCCGTTGATTATGAACAGGAAAATGGAATAATATATGGTTAATGTATGGTTACTACTCATACAGGTGCAGGTGCAAACAATATTTACCTTACCACACATAATACACGCACCCGCGCGCGCGCACACATTTTATATATATTTATAAATATATAAATATATATATATATATATATATATATATATATATATATATATATATATATATATATATATATATATGTATGTATATATAATTTTCGGATCTTAGGGAGATAGTACCCAAGGGTTTAATTAAACCCTTCACGTATCCACCTTTGCGGCGTGTTTAGTACAAGCCCGTTGGGGATCGAAATGGGACAACTCATCGCCGCCATCTCATCGCCAGCCAACTCATCACCGCCAACTCATCTCCGGCCGAACTTATCCCCGGCCCAACTTATCTCCGGCCCAGCTCATCTCCAGCCCAACTTATACCCGGCCCAACTCATCACCGTCCAACACACACACACACATACACACACTGCAAGGCAGTGTAAATAAAAACGAAACAACAGTTACTCAATTACCAATCCTACTATTTGTAAACAAAAATACCGAACTATGAAATCAAAGTTTGTCAACAAAAACGTTAGTATTTTTAACCTTTCAACGCATGACGACAATTACTCAATTACCAATTACAAACAAAAGTACCCAAGTATGAAATCAGATGTTTGTCAACAAAAACGTTAGTAATTATTAACCTTTCGATATATCACTTTCAGTTTTACATTCTTTCAGTAAACCCATTACAATGGAGACAATTTTAAGTCAGAGAGGCAAAGCGAAATTTTCTCATGATGGCTATTTGTTCATTTTCGACAAATTCAGCAAAACGGACAGCAATTTGATGTTCTGGAAATGTGATCAGCTCGGCAGGTGTAAAGCGAGAATACACACAAGATTTGGAAACGTAGTTAAAGTCTTGAATACTCACACCCATGACTCTTCACCGATAAAAGTAGAAGTAGAAAGGACAACTACAAAATTGAAAACCAGAGCTGAAGAGACGATGGAAAACCCAAGTGTAGTGATTAATGAAGTTTGATGTAATGTTGCCCAAGCGGTGCAAGGATCACTCCCGACTTCGTCGGCTCTAAAGAAAACTATTCGTCGGAAACGGAATCAGATTAGTGCCTCTCCGCCAAATCCAGTTGACCTAAATCATTTAGCAATCCCTGATGAATATTCGACCTACGAAACAGAGCCAAACCAGAAGGAAGATTTTTTATTGAAAGACAGTGGTCCCAGTGAAGATAGAATTTTGCTATTTGGAAGGAGAAGTTGGTTGCAACATTTGGTATCAGCAGGAGTTTAGTATGTAGACGGAACGTTTAAGATTGCTCCCACGCTATTTTCTCAGGTGTATATTGTAATGGCTCAAAAAATCAGAGGTGTCATTCCAGTGCTTTAAGCTCTATTACCTAACAAACGGAAAGTTACTTATTCAAGGCTATTTAAAATGATAAAAGAATGTCAACCAACAGTAAACCCGAAATCGGTTGTATGTGATTTTGAAATTGCAGCATTTTTGGCAATCAAGGAAAATTTTCCACAAGTCGAACTAAAAGGGTGCTTCTTTCACCTTAGCCAAAACATGCAAAAACACATTGCGGCTTTGGGTCTAAGTTCTCGCTATAATAACGATAGCCAGTTTTCTTTACAAGTAAAGATGATACTGGCGCTTGCATTTGCACCTGTCAATCATATTGATTCATATATTGATGTCTTAGCTGATGAATTATCCCCAGAGCATGTGCCAGTCTTGAACTGGCTTGAAGACAATTATGTAGGTCGGTTAAACAGACGTGGAAATAGCAGACGTGCACCACTCTTTCCATTGGAAATGTGGAAGTTGTATTTTCGAACTTTGAATCATGAAGATAAAACAAACAACCATGCAGAAGGAGCGAACAGAAGATTACAAATGGAATTAGGAATGGAACATCCTACACTCTGGAAATTCATAAATGCACTTCAAAAAGTTCAGAAAGGTAGAGATTTTTATTTGGAATCACTTATAGCAGGCAGTTCACCACCCGCCAAATTAAAAAAGTACAGGGATACTGATTCCCGCATTCTTAGAATTGTCCAAAATTTTAATGAAAGGACTCCCATTGAATATTTAAGAGGCATTTCTCATAACATAAAATAAATTTTTTTTTCTATATTTTCATGGATTTTTTGTCTTTAATTATATGGTGTTAATTTATTTTTAGTGTCATGAAAGAGTCATACTTGATTCTGAATAAAGGTGTTTTTAATATTTACTGAATTTCATTAATCACTGCCGGGAATGAGTTGGGCCAGGGATGAGTTGGGCCAGGGATGAGTTGGGCCGGGGATGAGTTGGCGGCGATGAGTTGTCGGTGATGAGATGTACCCCATTCGTTGGGGATTACTATAAAAAAATAAACTAAGGACTGTAAATATCATATAGATAATGACCCCAAGAAATATTAGCCCAAGATAACGACCCCCTGAAAACCCTTGCGGTTCCTGTCTTAAAAAAGATCCAAATTTTCTGACCACACTCCTGAGTCGCCGTTGGAGGATGTGGTTCCAGGGAGCTGCAGCTTTCAGTTTCTCGGCAATTACCCTACACTCGTTTCCTTGCCACAACAGAAGCTGTTATCTATCGATGGGTAAATTGTTGGGCTGTGGGCTTAGAGAGAACAAGGTGAGCCCCAAAACTCACTGTAACTGACTGCATCTTATAGAGGTGGGTGGCAGTAGGGTCGCCATAGCCCATGGGCAGATAGAATAAAGCTGAAAGAATAAGATAATCTCAATTTATAAGGTTTAATAAATCTGTAATTTACCTGTTCAATATTATGATGACGGATCCAACCTACGTCATTCGAACCCTTGCAGGGGTTAGTGCCGTCAGCGCACCTCATGCGGTGCACTGTAGGCATTACTAAAGGTTCTTTGCAACGTCCCTTCGGCCCCTAGCTGAAACCCCTTTTTGCCATCTTACCTTCCACCCTCTCCTAACAATTGATTCGTAATGCAACTGCCGAGGTTTTCCTCCTGTTACAACACCTTTCAAACCTTTTACTGTGTTTCCTTTTAAGCGCTGAATGACCCCATAGGTCCCAGTGCTTGGCCTTTGGCCTAAATTCTATATTCAGTTCAGTACGTCATCCGAGCGATTCTTGCAGGTGATCATTTTGATAAGCTTTCCTTGCAGATGTGCCTCTTCCTTTGACATTCAGAGGTGTCAAGGGGCTGAGCGGTTAGGTCATTGCTCTTAAGATTTGATTTCATGAAATGAATATTTTCATTTTTGTTGCATGGGGCCAAGGAGACTCTTGTTGTTGAAAAGTGTTATGTATATACAAGCGAAATGATATCAGAATAATGTTCCCGTTCTGTCATGGCAGACATATATTTCTTGTAATCCTTCTTTTATTGTTTCCAATCGAATAAATTCTTTATATTGTTTTGTATGGTTTTGGTCTACGTATTCTATTTTTTGAGATTTCATATTGTTCATCTTCACGTAAATTAGTTTCATCACGATCAGTTAGATTTCACACTTGAATCTTCGTGAAATCTTTACAAGATCTCTCCATTATCATTAGTAACTTGAATAAAAAAAAAAGTACGGTTAAGGCGATAATAGACAATACTGATTTAAAAGCCGGAAATTGCTATTTTCCCCTGCTAGGTTATTAAAGTAAATATTGTCGAAAAAAAATCACTGTTACTACAGCCAGACTTTACCTTTTTAGCGAAACCTAATAAAGTGAAACTGGAAATAGTGAATAATACCACGGAAGAGTGAATACATTTAAAGAAATATTCTGCTTTAAGTAATCATTTGTATGACCCATATCAATGGAATGCATACACACCTGCTGCTATGCTTCTCGTAAAAAGGTACAATAGATAAAGCGAGTCAAGTCAAAGAAATTCACGCGTCTTCCATCAAATGAAATGAAAAATAATAGGAATTTTTTTTATGCAAATGGAGGACTGTCACTGAGTGTTTCATCTTCACTCTAATAAGTCTGTGTCCAAATGAACTTCAACTGCAATTTTTTGGGCGCAAGAGACTGTTCCCAAGTCAACCCCGTTCGAGTTTTTAATTTATTTAGAATATTTCGTTCGTTCGACCTTGGCATAATGAGTAAGAAAAAAATTCTGGAAATGTATGTGAACTGTGCAATAAATAAAGAACTGAGTTGAGTTAATGGAGGAAATAAATATTGAGTGATTAGATTAAGTAATCTGGCCTCGCGACGAAAATGGTCATCGGTGCCGTTGTTAGTGTAAGAGGTCTTAACAAAACCAATTAATCGTTATGAAGGAAAAAAGTCAAGAATAATTCTTTCAAGTCACGCCTTCTTCATTAATACGGTCTCATTTCATTCACAAGGAAGTAGATAATATATGAGATTTATTGTGTCTGAAAGTAACATTCGATTGACAAGACTTCTAATTGACTTCTAATGAATTTGTGCTATAAGCGTTGAAATACTAAAATATTTTTGAAATTAAAATCGCTTTGACAACTGGAAGCATGAGCCATGATTTTTATGCCTATGACGTCAAATATTTCGCCATATGACGCTGATATGTAGAGGACAACCGACAAACATCATTCCAATGAAAGCTTTTCCCTGACGGGGAGGGCTGTGGAATTCAAACGACCTAATTGACGTGATTCGTTTAATACCCTTTTGTCGCAATGTGTGGATATTTCCTCTTCATCTTGTTTGGTAAAAGAAAAGAGTAGTGATAGTTACAATTTTCGGATTTTTCTTTAGATTGGTGCTATGAAAAATGAAACAAAATGGATGGTCTTTTCAGTGTATTTTTTCTTTTAAATGTAATCAGTACTGTAATAGCAATATGAAAAGTTTTGTGGAAGATTGGCAAGTGCTTCACGGTTGATTGTTTCTTTAGGCGTCATTTTCTCGTTGATATCGACAGTAATATATGGATTTACGAAGAAGATTTCCAACAGAATTTTCATCATGAATGCACCAATGAATTCAAATATACGAGCTCTGAAAGAGTGAAATGGAAAAAATTCAACGCTTTCGGGTTTGTCCCGTTCTGGTTTCATATCCTTCAAAGATGATTTGAAGCAGACATCCTGCAGGTTATTACAATTTGCATTATTTCAATTTCTCATATACAAAATTAATTCCTTTCCTGTGTATACCACCAAATTCAAGAGTAAACAATATTTTCCTCTTGAAATGAGAATGAATAAAACTGCGGGCTTGTATTAATTCTTACAAGACAGCGCCTACGTTATTATTCATTTCATTAAGAAATGTCGGAGCTTTCAATTCTTAGTCAGTTGGATGTACAATATGTTTCTTAAACTACAGCCTTCGTATTTCATATGTACATAGAGAGGAGTTTCAAATTGCCTTTAAAATGATGTTGCCTTCCCTCAGAAAGATTATGTAATGTTCATTTTACATTTATCTTTTGTGTAAGGGATTAAATTCAGAACAATGCATTGCCAGTTATTGTTTTACCTCTCATAGATAACTCTAACATAAATTTGTACCCTTTAGAAATGAACGTAAATCTTCTTGACAGCAATGACCAGCCAATAAAGTGGAGATAAGAATATTAAATCTGCAAGAACTAAGGGTTAAGAATTATGGCATTTATATTCAGTCTCTCTTCTATTTCATTAACGTCATTCCAAATTTGGTGTAAATTCTCTTTGCATTGGAACACTATTTGATTATTCTGTAGTTTCTCGTTGGACGAGTGGTTTTCGCGCTCGGCTGCCAATCCGGTGGTCCGAAGTTCGATACTCTGCTCGGCCAACGTGGAATCAGAGGAATTTATTTCTGGTGATAGAAATACATTTCTCGATATAATGTGGTTCGGATGCCACAATAAGCTGTAGGTCCCGTTGCTAAGTGACCAATTGCTTCTTAGCCACGTAAAAATATCTAATCCTTCGGGCCAGCCCCAGGAGAGTTGTTAATCAGCTCAGTGGTCTGGTAAAACTATGATATACTTATCTTCTCTCCTCTCTCATTGGTTGCAACATGTATAGTATAGGAAATAGCTACTGATCTTCAAGAAGGACAATGAGTGGATGTCACTAAAAAGAAAAAGGATATTTTTTACAGACCAGTTAACTGACGTCACCGCAGTTTTCTAAGCAGAATTTTGTAGAAAACATAAATTAAAGTGAAATGTCGATACGTCCAGAAATGCAATGACAACAGCAAGCAAACCACAAACATTTTACTCTTGAAATCATTAGGCCTCTCACATGAATTAACGCTAAATTGTTTATCTGTTTACGGGAGGCCTAGATCGATTTTTGGACGGATAACGTAAATTTAAAATGAATATATATAAGAATAAATTAAATGTCTTATCATTTTTTTCTGATCCATGCTTCTGCGTCGCTCTGTGTTATATATACCAGATATATTGAAACCTTTCCAAGGAATTCTGAAATTTCTATTCATTGCAATAGAAGCTCACACAAAGCCCTCCGTACTCAGCAAATATCCGATGCTTCTAATACTCCCTCTCGAGCGGAAACCAAATTGTAGAGGGAACTAAAACGCTGAAGGATTTTCCGTAAGCTTCTTCAGTGGGGAACCCTCTTTTATGCTCCAGAAGACTCATCACGATATCTCCTGAGAGAGAGAGAGAGAGAGAGAGAGACTGGGGTGGGGGCCCGAGGAGGGGGGGGGCCCTGCAGTCCTCACTTTTCCGTGGGGTTTATTCCAAAATTTATATCTAAAATGTTCTGTTCCCTCCTTTCCTTTGCTATATCTAAAATTTTCTGTTCCCTCCTTTCCTTATATCCTTTTTTTTTTTTTTTTTTTTTTTTTTTAACTTATCACTATCTCTCACCGGTTCAGTCCTTGTGATGCCACATATTCCGTTTTTTCTTTCGTTCTCGATCCACCATGCTTCGATCCAGCATATAGGCTTCCATTGGGAATCCGTGTTTCCTTCAAATCTTTTAAAATCCTTATGTAACCTCCCTTATTTACTTTATTCTGGAACAATGCGTCACCTTTCCACCATTATCCATCATATTTACCCTCAAGTGCCTATATGAATCCAGTGCTTGCATTCTTCCATCTTCTGTATTAACGTTCAAGGCCACACCATATTGGTTCCCTGTAAGCTCATAACCTTACAGTTACTTATATTAACTCTCAGCTTTCTTTTATTCGGGTACTTTCAAACTCTTTCGCTATTTTCTACAGCTTCTCGTCATTATTCCCTGTCAACACTGCATTATCTGCAAAAACATGTACTAATTTCTTTTTACGTAATTTTGCAATCAGGCTTATTTGTGTCACTCAGTCAATGAAAACATTATTGAACAGCCAAGATAGCAAACTGCCTTTCATAGTGCGCGGTAACTTAAATTCAGTTCCATCCATTCTCCGTGCCTCCCGTAGTGGAGATAGTGCCGACAGTGCACCTCATGCGGTGCAATGCAGACATTACTTAAGGTTCTTTGCGCCGACCCTTCGTCCCTTAGCTGCGACTCCTTTCATTCCTTTTACTGCCCATCCTTTCATATTCTCTTCCTTCCATGTTACTTTTCACCCTCTCCTAACTATTGATTCATGGTACAACTGCGAAGTTTTCCTCCTGTTACATCTTTTCCTGTCAATTTCCATTTCAGCGTTGAATGGCCTTAGTTGTCCCAGTGCTTGGCGTGTATGCCTAAAATGTATACGTAAATCAATCAGTCTATCCAATGCTTGGCCTATGGCCTTGAATTGGTACTCCATTTCACCCTAATCCTTAGGGCCAGCCCAGTGAGCGCTAATACCCAGCACAGTTGTCTGGTTAAACTGATAGAATTTTCCGTACTTTCCCTTTTGCCTTTCTATTGATTTTGCCATAAGATTTTTCCAGGTCTAGATATGGAACATACAACATTTTTTCTTGAATTTCTGTCTCCAAACATAATTAACATACGATTTGCACACTCACTCTTCCTCGTCCTAATCCACACTGTTCTTTCTTTTCCAGTCTTGTTTATTTCTCTTACTTTCTCAGTCAAAATCCCACGTACACCCACCGTGGAACACTAACACCACGACCACTATCATTTTTACCTTTAAGCAGCGCAATAATTATTCCATAGTGTAGAAGCACCCTTCACTCACCTCATACATTTAATCTCAGGCAATATCTCACTTGTATTCTTATTAACTCCCTTTGTCTTTCTTCTCTTATAATTCTTAATGGTCAATATTATGTCAACAGTCTCTTCCACAAGCATTTCCAGACTTCCACCAGCCTCTTCCAATCTAAAATCTGTCAACTTTGCCTCTCTCTTATCGTCCATATTTCAGCAAGTCTTATGTGTGGCTACTCCATCAACTAAACCACATTCTCGTCAGGTAACTGCTTTTATTTTGATATCCATTTCGCCTCTCTCTTTATATTTGTTCCTTGCCAGTCAGCAGAATCTCCCTGGGTACCTTTCTTGCTTCAGCTACTCTAGGCCGTGCCGGCACCACCACCCCCCCTTTTTTTAATGCCTCTTATTCTCTCTTTCTTATTCTTTTTGACAACTTTATCCATCCTCTTGCTATCGTTTTACGACCTTCCCTTCTTTCTTGTAATTATATATATATATTATATATATATATATATATATATATATATATATATATATATATATATATATATATATATATATATGTGTGTGTGTGTGTGTGTGTGTGTGTAATATATATATATATATATATATATATATATATATATATATATAATTGCTATTATTTCTTTGTATGAAATAAGTTAAATATAACATTAGTATCAGTAAAAGAGAGAGAGAGAGAGAGAGAGAGAGAGAGAGAGAGAGAGAGAGAGAGAGAGAGAATATTCAGGTGAGCTGTTCATTATTTCATTTTTCCTCAAATTTTCCGAATTTCCCGTTGAGAGGTTTAGATTAAACTGGAACCTATTAATTTCATTGCCGAAGGTATCTAACATGAAAAACACCCGAATAGTTGTTGTGATTATTGTTATTATTATACCATCCGTATCTAATATCTTGACCTGTTATTACGGTGGTAAATTGGCATTAATACTGAATGATATTCCTGACATGACTTCAGCATCCCTAAACATTTACCCATTAACCATTAGATAACGTAGGCTATTTAGTAATTTTTTAAATTTTATATTTGTTGAAAGTTGCACTGCGAGAAAGGAGAATAATGATAATTGTATCTTTGAAGAAAATTACAATTTGTAAAAGTGTATTGGGCCGCACTGCAATTTCACAGTAACGTAGCAAATATCTCTGTCGTATTTGCAACTGTATCGTAAAATATCAGTAAACATTTTCTTGGTTATAAAATACTGTAAATTATGCAGTTGCAAAGTACGGGAGGCTGTAGTGAAGTTTTCAACTTGTTCATTGAATGCAATATAAATGCAAATTGAGGGAACCAATAAAAACAGGCGGGTACCCTTCATTCCAGAGCCTCCATTATGGTTCAAGAGCTTCATTGCGTTGGCCGAAATGATATTGAATAAAATCCCTCACAGACGAGTGATGAGTGCATTTCGAAACCCCGGAAATATCGCCGAATTGTTTTATTGAATACCTGTTGCACAAAACTCTTAGTTATTATCATTTTCGTCTGCTAAATATAGTTCCTCTCTAATTAGCAAATGTCAGAGTCATCATTTGAAGATAGGGTATCAGATTCATCAATGATAGGATAGCTTACGATTATAACTAACAAGAGAGTATGGAGGCTTTTTCATTTAAATAAAAAAAAAACAGTCTTGTATCCTGAAAAAAGAAATTACGAGTCTCCTGCGCACTGAGTTTAGCTATTATATACATTGCTTCGAACATCTACAACTCAAGAATTGTGAATCTGTGGTGCAAATCTACTTGATAAGACAAACAAACTTAATGTTCCCCTCTCTCAAAAGTCACTGAAATCTAAAGGCCCCCATACACTGAACGATCTGAACCATTGTTGTTATCGACCCACACACGCACTATTCATACAGTATGAACGATCTCCGCACCGATTTGTCTGAACAAAGATTTTGTCCCGAGAAGACATGGCATCATCTCTAGAAGAGACGCTCGATAGCGTTATATCGGCAGATACACCGATACATTGAACGATCTGTGTATGACAGACTTAAGTCGCAAGCCAGCAACCTGGTCGTGACAGATTCCCGCTGAAATCGTTCAGACACGAAGCTCCGCCCACTTTTGCATTCAGACAAGCCCATACACAGTGTTTTTGCGAACGATACAGACAGTCGTTCAAACAATCGTTCAGTGTCTGGGGGCCTTAAGGGAGGGTCGGGACTCTGACTGTGAGTCCCTTCCTGAAGTTCAGGCCATGAAACCTTCATCCTGCGCGTAATATTTTTATAGGACGTATTATTGCGACGCTTGCCCTGTACTGAACGATGGTAAAACTAAACGGAACGATTATCACCACCGGTTTCGCGCCACACACGAGAAAAATAATATGGATATGAACTGCATTATATTGTAGAGATACAGAACATGGCCGGTGTCCCGAATTTATTCTGAAAGTACAGTGATCTTGATAACGACGATTGCTATGAAACTACCCGTATTAATACCGAAGTTAAGACAGTTTAGACAGTTGTTGTATATTCAGTTCGTAAGTTTATACTTGTACCAAGTGCATTTTTTCAGTCTTCAAGGATACACTAGAACAAATAAATATCCCATATATGTTGACCAGAAAGCCACCAGTGAATCTAAGAGTTTTTTTTTAATCCTTTATTTCGTTTTTTTTTCTTGAACACCATACGCAGGTTTGTTTTGACTTAGCTTATTCCTATGCATCTTTCATCTCGCTTCCCCTTCACTTTTGCCGTATTCCTTTAAAACTAAAGAAGCAATGGATAGAGCAAAATGTCCGCTGGATAATATCTCCTAAAGCTGTAAAATCTCTCAACCTTATCAACATTATAAAAAAAACCTGAATAGGACTATAGATCATCATGTGAGTTTCTAAAAATGTCTGGAGGAAGAAACAGAGTTCATTCTTCTACCATGACATAATTCAGCAGAAGCATTCACAGTTACAGTCATACTTACAACTCTTTGTGCCAATACAGTCTACTTGGACTGATGAGTTGACGACAGCTTCAACAGAAGGGTCAAGTAATCCGATCCATTACGCTAACGAAAAAGAGTCATGAGTTTGATCTCTTCATGATTACCTAAGTGGCTGGGTCAATGGTCATTTACGCAGCTTCGAAACGAGTCCCCAAAATTTATTTGACTTCTAATGTGCAGAGTAGCAAACTAAATATAAAATCGAAGCATCCCGTATACAAACGGAACTAAATTTGGCAACCTGGCAGAAGCTGTGATTTAATTATGAATGAATGTGAATGTTATTATTAAAAAAAAAAATAAATTAAATCATGATAAACCGGATGAAACCAGAATATGATATTAGATTCGTGAGTTACTGGATTTGTAAATCTTATTGACAGTAGGATGTTTAAAAAATAAAGAAATAAAGAAAACAAGAGTCGAATAGCCGCCCAATTGATAGTTTGCAGCGCCTTAGTGGCGTGGTCGGTATGGTGTTGGCACGCCACCTCGGTGGGCGCGAGTTCGCTTCTCGGGCATTCCATTGAAGAGTCAGAGATGTGTATTTCTGGTGATAGAAGTTCACTCTCGACGTGGTTCGGTCACGTAAAGCCGTTGGTCCCGTTGCTGAATAACCAGTAGTTCCATGCAACGTAAAAACACCATACAAACAAAATAATGTGAGCAGAAACAAAACACTTCTGTAATATCTGTCCCATGTTTACTGACTATACAAGTTCATTATTTCTAAAGTCATTCGTGGTATTTTCTTTTTTTATTACCAGTTTCTTTAACTGGTGTCTTTTTAATATCCTGTTCTTCGTTTTCCTTCACGCACTGTAAATCGTCATCTTTGTAGTGGTAGTTTCAGTTTAACTCAAAGACATACAATATTCATAATGTTGATAAAACAATAAGAAAATCCGGTACAGTTTATAACTAATTTGTTAATCTCTCGATTTACATTTAAACAAACATGATTCGGAAACAGTCAATTGATAAAAAAAAAACTTAAAGAAGTGTGGCTACTAGTTCTAGCATTTACTATTTATTAAAATTTTATATCTAGATACCCATGAAATGTATTCGGTATTTTATTAAACAGAATGAATGGTTCCTCTGATACTCTGTACGTGCGAAGATTACTTCAGTTAAGAAAACTTAACTGTGAAAACCGAGATAGGCAAATTTTCGTTTGTATTTGAGTACTTTCTGAAAAAAAACTGCAACCACTGAGTTCTATTACCATGGCTTGAACAAAACATACCAATAATGAGATTAATTGTCTCATAAAAATGAGAAAATCTCGATGTTAATGAATCTTTGTTAGGGAAGTAGATTTCATTAGAGAGAACTCTGATTGAGGACATAAGAGAGAGAGAGAGAGAGAGAGAGAGAGAGAGAGAGAGAGAGAGAGAGAGAGAGAGGAGGGTCGGATTTGGTTCTGGTTGTATCGATGAATGGAAGGGGAAATACAGTAAATATAAACATATCGAAAAAGACAAGCGGTGATTACTAAAATGATTTGTGATGGGAAGGGAAGGGGATGCTCCATCGAAAAAGATGGTCCTAACGAAGTAAAAACTGGTCAAGGAAATAAAGAAGAATAAAATGTTTTTGGTAATAAAAAGAATAAGAAGAAAGGATTAAGAAAGATGTTACCCGATGATATATGTGTTTTAGTGCTTTTATTCTTGGTCGCATTACCATGAATACCAGCGGGTTTTTTTTTTTCCAAGCCTACCCAGTTACCCGATGAGATATTTGCTCTCGCTATTAACGCATATATTTAGCAAAAGTCAATAAAAAAAAGTTCTTTTAACCCCTTATCTCGGTTTCATTTATTTATTTCAGTTTTAGTGGTATGTGTTAAGAACATAACTCGTTAACTCCATTTAAAAGAACTTTTATGACAGGTGAAAGGCTAAGATTACAGTCTGGTATAAAGAGAATTCGGTAACTTAACAGAGAGAGAGAGAGAGAGAGAGAGAGAGAGAGAGGAAAAGCAGGTTATCATAGATCTTCATAATTATGTATCATAATGGACTAATAAATATAAATAATTTGCGTGTTACTTTTTAATAGCAAATATAAACTCTCGCATCGCTGAAATGTTAAAAGAGAAAAATACGAAATCTGTCACGGCCGCAGCCACATTGTAGCTGTTCTTTATGAAGCTTGTCACTAATCTTACCTCAGAATCTACGCTGACCCCGCTTATCTATATTAAATGTATTAAATGATTCATTTCTTCTTTAAGTCCTCCTAAACATACTTTCTTCCTAATACACTTTCTGTCTCCATCCAAGTTCAAGAGAGAAATTACAAACATTATTCTTTAAGGTACAAAAGATCATTTTTAAAAAATGGCAAAAAATGAATAAATCATGCAACGTTAAAAATGTCGAATACTTAAAAATACTGTAATTTCATGGCATAGAGAAATTCCGCGTGTGTTTGCGTGTGCCACTTTTGATGCTGTTTCGTTTTTCTTATAGTTTCGATTCGATTAATTTGTATTTTTAGCATCGTGTATTCAATTTCGCCGAATCTGGCGTCTTTTCATCGATCTGTTTTCTCTCCTTCTGAGCAGAACAAAGTTCTTGAAAATGACCTATGAGAAAATAGTCATAGGGGAAAAAGCAAATCACCCTTCACGGACAGCTAGCTTTGAATGAAAATTCCCACATAAATAAGGTAGTGATTTTCACAAATTTGAGCTTTGTTCAAAGGCTCTGCTGAAAGTGAACATTAATACCCAAGAAAAATGAATAGGCTTTATGCCGTCACTCGTCTCATAATAAGCAGAACGTTGTCAGTAACTGAAGCAACGCGCCCATCAAAGGTTATGCAAGAGAAGGTGGTGTGATAATTAGTAATAAAAAATAATGTGCCGGGAAAGATCCATTAAGTATATTTTAGTTTAACCAGACCACTGAGCTGATTAACAGCTTTCCTAGGGCTGGCCCGAAGGATTAGATTTTTATGTATGTTGCTGGGAACCATTTGGTTACTTAGCAAGGGAACCCGCAGCTTATTGTGGGATCCGAACCACATTATATCGAGAAAGGAATTTCTAATCACCAGAAATTCATTCCTCTGATTCCGCGCTGGCTTCAGCTGGGAACTTTGAAAGGGCCATTGGCTGAGGTAGTTTGCAGGGAGAAGGATCTTGGGAACATGTGTTATACAAAGTGGTATTTCCAAATGGAATTTTTTTCGCTTATGGTTAACTGCAATAAACAGGCCTTAGAGGAAAGTGCAGTCAGAAGGTGCTTGCCTCTTCTTCTGCATGCATGAGTCTTCAGACCTATAAACCTAGACTAAAATGAAAGGTATATTAAAATTCCAACCAATTTTATCCACGGGAATAAAATGTGCTATTCTAATAAAACATATCTTATCATTAACAACCTATATTATTTCATTTTTTAGATACAGCATGAAGGAATGGGCTATAGTAAGTATCTTATTTAACTTGAGTTGTCCCAGTTTTCCGATTGTCTCTGTATATTTTTCAAATGTATAATTTCATTCACCTACATCAAATTACAATTAACGCTACTTTCTTTGACCTTTGTTAACAAATTTTTTCTAATGAAGTTTCCAAGGTTCTGATACTTTTCGTTTGATTATTGAAGCAAAATAATATAGAGAATCATATGCGTTGTTATTTTAGTAGTTATTGCATACATTCGTCCCCCATTGTGTTTGTGTCTGACTGTTGGTTAGTCGGTCGGTTTGTCAGTCTCTGTTCTCTATGCAGCTGGCGTATAACTATTTTGCATTTAGATTGTCTCTGTAATACGCTGTGCGTGTGTTCGAGTGGTTATCTAGAGTCCTTTCCGGTTTCTATTCGTAGATCAATATGCACTCATTCTGGGCTATGATATACTACATCTAAATGTAAAAAATACCAGTAATAATGCATGAAAGGTTTAATGCTCCCGGGATACCGGCCGCTACTTCGCCTCGCTTCTCCTCGTTTATTACAACATGGCATCTCATTCAGTTCTTCATTAAATCAAATCATAATTCTGTTTGTATATAGTTAGCGATTGTAGTTGATCAATATCGAGCAACAGAGGAGGAAATCATGTTTGCTATTGTTGTTTAATCCATTGAAGGACTTTTCATTTAAAACTGTTTAAACTAGATATGTCTTTCCAGTAGTTGCCTACAGTGGATAAGCAATATATATATATATATTATATATATATATATATAATATATATATATATATATTATGATATATATATATATATATATATATATATATATATATATACATACATACATACTACATACATATGTGTGCTGGACTATATGTTAAAGTTATGCTAACACATTTAGTTCCAATTTTACTATAATATCATCCCCTCTAAAAGTTGTACAGTCACCAGTGACTAAATGCAACGCTAAATAGAAACTCCACTCTAATTAGAGTTTTCAAGTACATTTTGCCTGTGCTATATTTGATGCTGTGGATTATTTTTACTTTAGCTTTTGTAAATTTGCTTTATATTTTGATGATTGCCGTTTTCACTTTCATTCGAATTCCTTGTTTATCCGGATACCTTATTTCTCAATCATTTGACAGAACATAATTCCTAAAATAAAAATAAAAACCTGGTGGAAAATAATGTTATTGGGAAGAATTAAACCACAAGTAAGTGGCAACGGTGGATGATAATTTACAAATGAAAGGAAGTCAATGTCATGAAGTCTTGATTTTGCATAAATAAATGGGTAAAAGTGAAATTTGTAAAAAGATGAATAGGATTGTTTTGTCTCATAAAAGCGAAATGGAAATAATGAACGGTATTGGTACCTGCCACTCTTGTTTAGTTTAAATACAAACAACTGATTATATACTATATATGTGTATGTATGTATCTATATACTGTATAATTATATATATATATATAATATATATATATATATATATATATGCAAAATAAAAACACTGTATCGTGCTTCTAATAAATCAATAGAGGAATCCACAGTAATATCCTTGTTTATTTATCTATATAATATATTTATACAAAGCTTAAAGCTTTCGTCCATCCTACTGTGGACTAGATCACTAAGCAACCGTCAAGATGTCATTCAGGAAGAAGACCGGCGCTTTGTCCCGCCCCGTAGATCACAGCGAATTATGGAAAGGCAAACGACCCAATGACTTGTTCGAATTTTTTAACCTTGTTAATGTTCTTTGTCTGTTTATTTATGTTTATTTGGAATTCTTCACCAATACCATGTCTCATTTGCTTAGTGATCAAGTCCACAGTAGATGGGACGAAAGCTTTAAGCTTTGTATATATATTATATAGATAAACAAGGATATTACTGTGGATCCCTCTATTGATATATATAATATATATATATATATATATATATATATATATATATATATATATATATATATATATATATATATATATCTAAGTCTTATCGCTTGGCGATAGACTTTTTGTGTTCTCCTTACGACTGTCATTCGTAAGTATTTTTGGTTCCTCTCATCTCCCTTGGATATCTTAGTAGAGAGGTTCTTTCTTGACTAAAGGAGATGATTCAAACAGGCAAGTTGAACAAGATAACAACTTTATTCTGTAACTCCATACTAGGAGATGCAGCTCGGTCGGAAGACCGATATGTTTGATGGTTGGCGTGGAACTGCCATTCTAAAGCATCGTGTCGATAGCGGAACATTAGCTATCTCAGCAATTCATATAAAAACATACGTAGTCCGCCGGCTCGGAAGTTACAAGTTTCCGGCGTAGGTTAACAGGTCAACCGCTTCCCATGGAAGTTGTTGTGCAAAGTTATCATAAACATAAAATGTTGACAAAGCTTTGAGCTAGATCAGGCTACTGCAGACAGCGCATAGCGTAATCTAGGTCTGCTTTGGTCACGTAGAACCCTCCTAATGCCATGACCTCAGGTCATGGGTTTATATTTACAGATCTTGTAAATCTAATATATGTAATTATTACATTAGGCTCGGACTGCTACCTATTCAAGCCTTGAATAAAAAAAATTACTTTAAACATTGTTCATAGGAGCGTGCTCGTAACATACGTCTAGGTATAACATAATAAGTGATTAAATGCAGAAAAAGGTTCTGTTACATATCCTTGTTGACATATTTATAAACAAAGATAAATGCATGGAAAATATAGATCCATGTTTGGTAATAATAATGATTAGGTACCCAAAACAATAAAAAGGTAAAAATCAAAAGATTAACATGTATACATGATTAATATGATAACAGGTAACCTGATTAAGAATAATGGTTACTAAATAATGATTATAGCATGATCATGGATAATTGTTAAAGAGTACTTGACACTCTTTGTGACAGATAAATATAATTGTACAATGGTATAATAGTATAACTATGGAAATCTGCAGAAAAGCAATAAATAGGGCTGATATATTTTATTAGGTGCCCGAAAAATACCTTTAGGAATATATTAATGTATAATATTGGGCTATAATGCTTTATTAGGCGCCCTGGAGATACTTTAACTGTTCAAATGCAAAGGCGTGAGTCTTTCTTGTCCTACATTTTGCCAGCATACGGACCGCTTTTCACACACAACACAATTCCAGACAGTTCCCTAGGCACGAACTGAAGTGGCCAGGTTCAGACGGCCCGTCCGTTTTCCAAAGTTAACGTCAGATCTTTAATAGGCATGAGGTGAGGAGATAACACACCCTTTGTTGCTAACGTAATTGCTTCTACGTAATCTTTTGACTTTTCAATAAAATGTGATATTTTCACACGGATATGATCTATTTTCGAACTATAGTAAGCTAACGTAGCCAGCAAATGTTGAACTTCCATGACCTGATCGATATTATTTGAATGTTCATTAACGATACTCATTATTTGATTGATCGAAGATAACTGGCTGCGAAGTTCAGATAAAGCCAATTCTGTTTTGTGTTGCAAAAACTCAATTCTTTTGTTTTGATTATTTATCTTAAGGCGATTTGAGATTCCTAAGCCTAGATTCGCAACTGATCCTAAGATGTTTAGTCCAGCCAGAATAAGCGGGTTGCGGCGTTCAAGAGTATTGTGCCGCACAGACCACATCAGCAGGTCACGAGCGAGTTCTTCTGCCTCGGCGGTTTTATTTTGTATGTCATAAGACAACATTTCCGCGACGCTTAGTGTTTGAGCTAGCGAAATCTCTGAGTTAGCATGAAAATTACGTTCGTGCATTTCCTTAAGGGAAATACCAAACCTCATCAGGTCATTCTTTAAGTTAAGGACGTCATCTTCAGGCAAGAAAATAGCATGCATATCTACTTCTATAACAATATTACTTGACACGATGAATACATCATCTATTCTCTCGATAATCGAGCCATGATTAAATTCTATTTCTTTCGTCCTAGCGCTCTTTCCATACAACAAAGATGTCTGAATACACAATATCACTCCTAACAATAACAGATTCATTTTTGAAACCTGCAATGAGTAACACATATGTAATAACTCGCGTAAAAGAATAGGTTTACATACAATATGATTAATAGATATATATATATATATATATATATATATATATATATATATATATATATATATATATATATATATATATATATATATATATATATATTAATATATAAATTATTATACAAGTTTCATAAATACAACCATTTTTTCCCTCACTCCATCTACCTTTCTTTAGATTCTGATATGTGCCAATGGGACTATTCTCACATCAGTGGGTTTGGATACATTTTGAACCCTAACTCTATTGGCCGTTAAATTTTCTAAAATGTTAAACGGGCCTTCAAACTTAGGTGTCAGTTTATAATTTAAACCTTTACGTACGTATACTTGTAGGTATACCTGATCGCCCACGGCATATGTTCTAGTTGGCTTAGCTATTTTATCATGATTTTTTTTCATTATTATTTGTGCTTCTTCTAGATTCTTACGAATTATATTATATCGACTTATGCTTGCATCCATAACATCCTTTAGAGGATTTGATAAATTAGTTGTAGGCTTTAAGATGTGGAAAGGCGTTCGGGCCGGGATACCGTACAGTGCCTCGTGCGGTGTCATTTTAATAGACACATGATACGAGTGATTAAGTGTGCTTAGTACCGCAGATATGGCAATGTCCCAGTTGGGGTCTGCCCCCCCTAGGGTGACCCTTAAAATGTTTAAAACCTTACGATTTGCCCTTTCCACTAGCCCATTAGACTCTGGGTGATAGATCATGGTATTGATTTTCTTTATACAAAGGAATTCGCACAAGGAGTTAAGGAAATGATTATTGAACTCCCCGCCCGAGTCTGAGATAATGATGTGTGGAATTCCATGTTTACAAATGTAGCACTCGTAAAACTCCCTAGCGCACTCGACCGCGTTTGTTTTAAGCGCTATAAGTTCTGTATATCGAGTCAAAGCGTCTATAATTACTAGGAGGTGCTTATTTCCTCTGTCCGACTCGTAAAATCCTGTTAATAAATCTAAATGTACTCTTTCAAAGGGTTGATTTGGCACGGGGTAAGCCCCTAGGCTGACAGGTGTCTTCGTGTGCCCTTTGTATTCTTGACAAGTGCGACAATTTGCTATGTGCTTTTTTATATCTGTAAGCATCGTATGCCAATAAAATAAGGATTTGGCTTTCTGTGACATCAAGGTATAACCCGGGTGTCCGTGCAGTGGATTTTCATGCAACCACTTTAAGACAGTGGGTATGAGTGAGTTAGGCACCACCACCTGGTTGTTATTCAACTGCGGTGTGTTGCGGGTTTTCCTCGTCACAGATCTACACAGGATATTGTCCTGTAGGATATAATTCTGCTGCTTATACTTTAGGTATTCCTTTTCCTTCGGATTTCCGTTTAACGCAATGATGATTTTTTCTATTTGCGGATCTTTTCTTTGTTCCGTCCGTAATAGTTCAGCACTCCAGCCCAGATCTTCCTGTTCAGATATAGTTTTAACAACGGGCGTGGAGGTTGAGATATCTATTAATTCAGCTAATGGCTCGGTACAAGATGAAGAGGGGTTGCGTGATAATGCGTCAGCAATGATATTTGCTTTCCCAGGTAAATAACCGATCCTCGCGCCAAAGTCCTGAATTATCATGTGCACCGAGTTCGCTTGGGGCTGTGACTAAAGCCTTTAAAGAAGTCGGTTAGGGGCTTATGATCAGTGAGAACTTTGACGGGATAACCGTATATTATGAATTTAAAATGCACGAGTGAATTAACAATAGCGAGCCCTTCCTTGTCTATTACTGCATATTTACTTTCGGAAGGTCTCAGTTTACGTGAATAAAAAGCTATAGGGAAAAACTGTTTATCATATTGTTGAAGCAATACCCCACCTACTCCTAGGTCTGAGGCGTCTGTTGCTATGAAAAATTCCTTACCGAAGTCAGGAAATTTCAAGATAGGAGAACTACACAGTTCATCTTTCAATTTATCGAACGCCTGTTGATGAATTTCAGACCATACGAAATCTACGCCCTTTTTTATAAGATCGGTTAGGGGAGCGGCTATGATTGAGTAGTTGCGTATGAAGCGGCGATAGTAGCCGCTACATCCTAAAAATTGCTGTATTCCCTTGACGTTAGTAGGTATCGGAAAGTTACGGATAGCCGACACCTTATCATGGACGACTTTAAGACCTTCACTAGAAACCGTGAAACCTAGATAGACTAGTTCTGTTTTAAAAAATTCACACTTACTTATCTTTACCCTTAAATTATGCTGCCTTAATCTTTGTAGCACTAACTCCAATTTACGTAAATGTTCTTCTAATGTGTTGGAAAAGATTACTAGGTCGTCCATGTAGGCATGTAGGATATCTCCCAATAAGTCTCCAAACACGATGTTTATCATACGGGTAAAAGTTATAGGAGCACAACGTAAACCAAAAGGCATACGCAAAAATTCATAATGTCCCCTGGCTGTGCTGAAGGCAGTGTATGGGATACTCTCTTGTTCCAACGGAATCTGATGAAATCCTTTTAGTAAGTCTAGGCTTGTGAAATATTTATTCTGGCCTAGTAAGGATAGGATATCATCGGTACATGGTACTGGGAATCTGTCAGGGATTGTTTCTTCATTTAAACGACGAAAATCTACGCATATCCGCCAAGTTCGATCTTTTTTCGGTACTACTATTAACGGAAAATTATAAGGGCTATTTGATTTCCTAATGACTCCTTCTTTTAACATTTTACCTACTTCCTCTGTTATCTCATTCTGAAATTTCATAGGAAGTCGGTACGAAGGTACATAGATTACTTTCTGTTTGTCCTTGAGCCTTATTGATGCTCGATGACATCCGTTTTTCCTAAGGTTCCATCCGTGGTGGAAAAAACATCATGATATTTAGTTAAAAGATTCAAAAATTTCTGCTGAATTTCTTCTTCTTGAATGTCCTTATTGATTTTGTTCTTTATAGATTGCAAAAGGGGTTCATCCGCAACTGATTGAGCGTGATTTATCTCAGCTACGGTAAGAATGCGATGTTTATAGACTTCGGCATCCAAGATATGTTGATTTTTGTGGATTACTAAAGTGGTATTCAAATGATTACAGACTTCGATGTTACATTGTTGTTGTGAGCCGACGGTATAAATGGCTTGTGTGACGGATAATCCGTGTGTTTTCAGAGTTTCGGAAAGGATTAATGTTTCAGATCCTGGCAAGGTTCTCTTTACACGCACTAATATATTTGAAGTTACGTTAGGCTCGAGAGTTTGCGTGCAAGCTGATATTACGGGTGAGCGAGAGTTCTGTTGGGTTGCCTGTATTATTTCTTGGTTCATGAGACAGGTGATTGGTTCCGTAATGTAAGTGACAACTCTGTCTGTCTCTTTATTATCTAAAACTGATTTTAGGGTATTAGAAGACCTATAGAATTTCCCTTTGATATACACGCCGTGTTTTGCAGGTGCTAAGATAATATTTTGAGTGCCCATAGACGGGTATCCGATAATTACTGCGGGATACATATTAATGTTTTGTACAACGACAAAGGTATCAGCAAACGTGCGCTTACCGACCTTGTACTGTACATGAGTTACGCCCACAACATTTAATTCATTATTCCCAATGCCTGAGAGCCTTATTCCGGACTTTTCTATAGGGAAATTTGAAAAGAGTAAATGATGAGTTCTTAAATCCATGATATTACGTGGACTACCAGAATCAAAGAACAAAGTGAATGACTTATGGTCCAAATTTACTGCATGTAAGGTTGGTCGCAACTCGTCTTGACTAATAATTGCATGAATTTGTTGCAAATCTACGGGAACCTGCACAGATTTTTTTGATTCGGCCGTGTGTTTCATAGGAAAATCAATTGCCTCACAATGATCTGATAAATGATTAAACTGATTATTTGATACAAAAGATGTTGATATTGATGACCCAACATCGCCCTCTCCCCCCTAGGAGTGAACTACGTGGTATTCGTTTTGTTTATCACACCTTGAAAATTCGCTTGCCCTTGCGAGTTCTGGCTAGACGGCCCAGGAACAGAGGTTCCTGAAGCACGATTTGTTTGTTTCTGCCGTTGTGCAGAATTTCCGTTTGGTTGTATTCTTCTTATAGTACTGAGGACCCTTCTTTTTATTTGCACTGGCAACTGGTTGCGTGTTTGTAGCATTCTGCTGTTGATTCCTCGAGTAGCAACGGTTATATGAATGAGTTGAACTATTGTGTATTGAACAAAAACGCGTCCGACAGTCTGAAATCATGTGACCTGGTCGTTTACAGTTATAACAACCCATCCCTGCAACCTGATTATTATTATATACCACATTTACTTGTTGTGGCTTGTTCTCATTTTTTGCAAAAACTTGAATGAGCGAAGGATCTAGGTCGGTACATTTAGACATGTGTTTTTTTATTTGTTTATACACATCTAATTCCGTACTGTCGGGCTGCAATTTTTTATCAAAACACCGTACTAACGCTTCAGGCAACATTGCAGATGATAGACGTCAGGTAGATCAAACGGATAAAATCTTTCACTTTGATTTTAGCACCCGCAACCCACCCGAGTTACTTAAACTATCCTGATATTCATTTAGCCGGTCGGCAATTAGCGCCGCCCGCTCGACAACATTGAGCTGAGTCATGGAGGCTTGGTTAAGGATATTTCTCAATGCCAATACTACATCTAAAGCCTCTTCACCCCCATACACGGCACGTAATCTAATTTTGAACTCGTCCCATGTAAGCGCCTCTTGGAAAGAAACCCCCCTTAGATACGCACTTGCGTCACCTTTTACAAAGTCAATGAAGCTCTTGGCCTCCTGTAATTGTACTGCTGGGTCTGTGATGCTTTTTGCATTTAAATGAGCGTCTACAGATGAGATCCATGCCTCAACATTTTGAGGCAGGAACCCATTGACCCGACCTTGAAAAGGGACAATCGCTGACCTCGCGCTAACGAGAGTCACCACATTGGGGTTGCCAGTCGGAGTAGTTGCCATTTCGACTTTCACTTTTTTCTTATCACTTCTATTCCTTGCAATCCTATCAAAATATCTATAAGAGTACACTCGACCACTACGTAAACGCATAAGCAATGTACTGTATAAGTGTGTTATAATAATAGGAAAATCCCCCAAAAGATACAAAAATACAGATAATATGATAAAATATTATACAGAGAATTCCTGCAAGAAACGGTTAATGACAATGAGAAGAGAAAAAAATTAATCTGCGAGCGAGAACTCGTAGTTGAAGATTGATTCTGTAATGAAGGAAGATTAATATGGCGAACAACTCACCCCCAGAATACTGGATGATCGACTCTTGATGAACAACACTTCACTGAGGAAAAGACCTGAATAGATAAAAATGGTACTTAGCTCCAGATTATATTGCGAAGGATTGTTGACATGGGATGACGTCTCAGTTCCTGTCGAAGTCTCGCGTCGGAAGTCGTGATGACGTCACGGTCTTCTCTCGGTGCACGATGCGTGGGGAAGTCCAAGATTGATGACGTCACAGCCTCCGTCCTTGCACTACTGCGTCTAGCTGTACACTCTGCGTCCTTGCTCGTGATCGGGTGATGTTCCCTGTGTATGTTTTCTTCTTTCCGTTGATGTTCGATGCTGCTCTCGTCCGGTGTAGATTCTCGAAGATACGTGACAACAGTTGCTCAAACGTCGGTGTTAAATGCTTGTATTCCTCTCGATGAAGGACATAGTTGCGTCTTCATAAACTGTTGCGTTGATTGAAGATCCCGTTTCCTCTGTTTAGTTTGATGCTGAAGGTGGAAGTTAGTTCTTGTAGACCTTCGGTCGGCTGATATGGGTCTTGTTAATTATGTTCTTCGTTATACGCTGCCACCACATCTAAGTCTTATCGCTTGGCGATAGACTTTTTGTGTTCTCCTTACGACTGTCATTCGTAAGTATTTTTGGTTCCTCTCATCTCCCTTGGATATCTTAGTAGAGTGGTTCTTTCTTGACTAAAGGAGATGATTCAAACAGGCAAGTTGAACAAGATAACAACTTTATTCTGTAACTCCATACTAGGAGATGCAGCTCGGTCGGAAGACCGATATGTTTGATGGTTGGCGTGGAACTGCCATTCTAAAGCATCGCGTCGATAGCGGAACATTAGCTATCTCAGCAATTCATATAAAAACATACGTAGTCCGCCGGCTCGGAAGTTACAAGTTTCCGGCGTAGGTTAACAGGTCAACCGCTTCCCATGGAAGTTGTTGTGCAAAGTTATCATAAACATAAAATGTTGACAAAGCTTTGAGCTAGATCAGGCTACTGCAGACAGCGCATAGCGTAATCTAGGTCTGCTTTGGTCACGTAGAACCCTCCTAATGCCATGACCTCAGGTCATGGGTTTATATTTACAGATCTTGTAAATCTAATATATGTAATTATTACATATATATACACACACACATTTTAGCTTCAAAACAGTTCTTTATTTCCAAAGTTTCGTGATATTTCTCAATTATATCATCAGGGTATTTATTGAATAATAAATAAAATACCGTAAAATTACTATAAAAAGTTTTAAGGATTGCAGGAAAAATAAATTTCACAGAATACAATACAGCTGAAAGACCTATATAACCAAAAACTGCTAACCAACCTCAGGTGGAGAGAGTAGGAGACAGAATGCTCAAAGAGAAAGTCAACTCAGGTAAAGATGAGTAGAGGAGGTCTCTGTATTTAACAGGGGACTAGTTGTTTAATAAGCAGTGACCCAAGTATAGGCAGTGGGTGAGGATTTGTTGCTTGGCCTGTTATATTGAAATCATCATTCTCTTTCAGTATGAGTTTGAGAAATTTTGGGATGAGCTCTGATATTACAATGTTTGAGGTTGGAGAGGCTACAACCAGTAAGAAAAGTTATTCCCCACTGGTATTCAATTCTGACCCTCAGTAACTTCCTTGTTGATCCAACATATTATGATCAAGAGTTACATTCAGGGCAAGTATACTTGTAAACCACGTTAATCGATCCTCATAGTAAAAAAAGGAACGTATTGTTAAAGAATCCATGAGGAGGCTACTGAGGGTCAGAATCGACCCCATCTAAGTTAAGTATATCTTAGTTTTACCAGACCACTGAGCTGATTAACAGCTCTCCTAGGGCTGGCCCGAAGGATTAGGTATTTTTATGTGGCTAAGAACCAATCAGTCACCTAGTAACGTGACCTACAGCTTATTATTGAGTCCGAACCACATTATATCGAGATATGGATTAGGAAATAAGTTTTTGTATTGGTAGTATGCTTTCCCATCCCAAACACTGTAATATCAGTGATCTTTCCAAAATTTGTAAAACATATTGAAAGGAGTAACGGATAACATATGTAAAAGTCTTCTGATAGTTCTATTTCCCAGATGTGTTACTGAAACAAATGATATATGTATATAGATAATATATATATATATATATATATATATATATATATATATATATATATATATATATATATATACATACATATATTATTCATGATTCAAGATTGTATGGTGATGATGATGATGTAGAAAAGAAAATATAACGAAACGTCGAAAATGAAAGAACCATGCTAAAGTTGACTGGTTTCTTCAACCACCCTCACACTGATAAATATATTTCTATATATATGTATATATATATATATATATATATATATATATATATATATATATATATATATATATATATATATATATATATATATATATATATATATATATATATATATATATCAGTGTGAGGGTGGTCGAGGAAACCAGTAAACTTTAACATGGTTCTTTCATTTTCGACGTTTCGTTATATTTTCTTTTCTACATCATCATCATCACCATACAATCTTGAATCATGAATAATTTATTCTAAAAATTATTGTAAAAACTTTTAAAAATTGCAAGAAAAATGAAATTCACAGAATATGATACAACTAAAAAAAGAAAATAATAAAAAATAAATCACGAAGCCAAAGACTGCTAGCCAACCTCAGATGGAGAAAGCAGAGGACAGATTGCTCAAAGAAAGTAAACTCAGATGAAGCTGAGTAGAGGAGGCCGTGGTATAATGAATACCCAGTAATTGGGTGATTAGTTGTTTAATAAACATTGACTCAAATATAGACACCTATACCAAGGCCCCCTCTACTCAGCTCCATCTGAGTTGACTTTCTTTGAGCATTCTGTCTTCTGCTTTCTCCATCTGAAGTTGGCTAGCAGTCTTTGGTTTTGTTGGTTTATTTATTTTTTTTAGTCGTATCGTGTTCTGTGAATTTCATTTTTCTTGCAATTTTTTATAAAAAGTTTTTACAGTAATTTTTAGAATAAATTATTCATGATTCAAGATTGTTTGGTGATGATGATGATGATTATGTAGAAAAGGAAAATGTAACAAAACGTCGGAAATAAAAGAAACATGTTAATATTGAATGGTTTCCTCGATCCACCCTCACACTGATAAAAAAATACGGAACAAATTATCTTATGGGTAACGGATAACATATATAAAAGTCTCCTGATAGTTCTGTTTCCCAGAAGTGTGGCTGAAACGAATGATATATATATATATATATATATATATATATATATATATATATATATATATATTATATATATATATATTTATATATATATATATATATATATATATATATATATATATATATATATCATTCGTTTCAGCCACACTTCTGGGAAACAGAACTATCAGGAGACTTTTATATATGTTATCCGTTACCCATAAGATAATTTGTTCCGTATTTATTTTTAACTAATAGTAAATCACAGTGAGGGGTCTCTCCGAAGCGAGTACTCAAATCTGTAAACACCATACTCGTTGGAGAAGAGAAATTACGTTTGCAGCTTTGAACCCAACAATGCTTAACGTCTCTTGTGTTAATTAATGTTCATCAGGGTGTGAATATCACATTTCATTACATGTTAACTGTCAATGTTGAGATTATATAGTTGACCTTTTTATTTTATATTTTTAGGAAAGCTAATCTCTCTCTCTCTCTCTCTCTTCTCTCTCTCTCTCTCTCTCAAAGTTAATAAACTAAAACCCACCGGACATACTTCAGAACGATTGCTCTCAGGAAATGCGACCACATTTTTCCTGGTAGTTGAGTAATGCGTTGCACCGCTAGGACGTAAGGACGAGTGTTCAATGAGGACTAAATGTTTACTGTGAGACTTCATAACATCTTTATTTTCATTAGTATTCGGTTTCATCTCATCGGTCAGTGAGTCACGTTTTTTTTCTTCGTCTTCTTCTTCAAGAGATGGGTACGTACTTATCTTGTTAGTCATGAACAGGAAAATTATGTTCGTTGTTTTAGATCATGATTGCTTTTGATGGTAATTAACAGGAGGACTATTTTCATACGTTTAACAAATATGTATTGTGCAAATAAAGAAGCATAAAACGAATTCAACATTCGCCCCTAACCATTTATTATCTCTTGAAACTGAGTTTAGGATTTGACAGAGTTGCGGCCAAGTGTCTTGACTGCATCTGTTGCCCATTATATTGCTCCGTATAGCAATGAACAATTAAATTCGGCAATGTCCCATCATAATGGATGAAAATAAAGTAGATTTAATTTCGCGATGGTACCTACAGCAATGGTACCGTCTCACGTTTGAATTTATCTCCAAATTTATAAAAAAAAAATAATAACATAAATCACGTTTATCATAGGTTAGTACATAATTGAGTTCCATAATAAGAAGGAAGGTTGATTACTTTCTCTCTCTCTCTCTCTCAAACTATACCATGAAAACTAAGGAAAGCACACAGGACATTAATCCACCACGCACCTGCATCGACAATGCAGCGTCTATTCAATGCGTTGCTAGCTCATTTGAGGAACATATCAGGAGTGAACGTAGATGTGTTTAGAATAAGCTCGACAAATATCTAAGCTGCATCCCAGGCCATCCAAGATTGGAAGATGCAAAATATACCAGAAGATGTATTAGCAATTCTCTGGTAGACATTAGAGGTGCCTCACACTGAGGGGCCTTGGGAAACCCGAACGAGCTGTAAGATGTAAGATTCTCTCTCTCTCTCTGACAAACACGCATAGACATATAGATTTATTATGACGTCATTCCAAATGTTACAATATTTCTGGGTATACGCATTGCTCAGAGTAACTAAAATAAAGACGGACTTGGTGTTGCAATGTTAATTTTAATGTGAGATCAATCAGCCATTTTAGTAGCTTTCAGAGTGATGAGTGTCCTGAGAAAGTAACAAGTGCACTACATTTTCCTTTTAAAAATGTATCAACTATCGTGAAAAATTATCTCAATTTTGTCTCTCTTTTGTTCTCATCATTATGAAACGCATATGGGAATGAATTCCTTTTTCTTATTATCAGAGTAGATTATTGAAGCACTTCAGTATATTTACAAAGTAAAACTTATGTGAAACTCAAACAAGGCTCGATCCGACCTCCAACTTACTTGGGCATGTGCTAAAATCTACAGTTAAATAGAGCGTTATTTCACCATAGATAATTAAAATAAATACACATTATTGTATTAGAAATAATTGTTCCGTACTGTTTAACTTGGACATTATTTATTTTTTAAAATTTTCATTCTGATAAATCAAATATAAATATACTATCCTCAAATTCCTGTATCTTTAACTCGACATGTAAGCTTTTCCATAGACCTTTCTTAACCCCCAAAGGAGAGGAAGAAGAACAACAAAGTAGGCTGACTCCCCGAGTAAGCGATAATGTATCCCTTATTTAGCTAAACAATCATACTGTTTTCAGTTAATCTCTTAAGAAAATTTAATGTTCTGAGATGTGGGTAGGAAGGCGTGGTTAAACATCAGTGCATTTTGAAGTCTGTTTCACAGTATAGCGATGATCGGGGGTTGAATCTTTTCGCATAATTACAATGAATTATTCGTGGTCGTTGTTCTGCTTCTCAGTGACGACTTGGCGTGTTGGGAGTAGATACCATGCACACATGCACAACCCCCTTGTACTCAAGTCTCTCTCTCTCTCTCTCTCTCTCTCTCTCTCTCATACACAGCGCTCGCAAAGTTTTTTTTTTTAATTTATTTATTTAATTTTTTTTTTAGCTGATAGGTAAGATGGGTGAAAAAAGAATGAGGGTAGTTAGGCAGTTAACCATAGTAGGGAATAGTTTGGAAAGTTAAGTATTAATAAGAATAATGTAAAGTGTGGTTTATCCACAATAATATTTGGTAAGGGTGCAATTTCCTAACTAATATTAACATAATACAATAATGATTATACATTATATTGACATGGTGAATTGTACAGATTACATATTTTGCATTTTATTACTAATATAATCATATTTAATAAAGTTCGAATTTTCAAACTAAACTTCATTTTGATTATCATAATGATTTTGCATTATATCTACATTATAAATTCTACATATTGTTTTTTCACAAGATATTTCTTAATAGTATAATGGTCGAGGTTCATCGCGATGAATATGTGAAGATACTCCTCTCCACCATCTGTGGTCTGTGTTGTTTGGGTCAAGGTTTCTCTATTCTGCTTCTGATTCTTCTGCTAATTCACTATTGTACTGAACTAGTTTCCTCCATATATTGGTTTTAAGTCTGTATAATCTGATTAATTGGTTCTGTGTATTTTTTATGTACTTGTTCTATATTCAGATCGTCATCTACTAGATTGTTTCTCACTGCAGACCTTAGTATCTTATTTTGGAATTTTTGTAATGCACTTATATTGGAAGTCGATGCTAAGCACGTGGGTATTGGTGGATATTCCATTATTGGTCTGATTAGGCTTTTGTAGAAATGGATTTTGATAGTTGTGTTCATATTCCTGGACCTTTTCAGCTTTGTATTTTGTGTTCTTGCTATCCTTAGCCTTTCTCTCACATGTCTTGATATTCCTCTTTGTCCGAATTGCATTCCTATAGTATTCTTGTACTTTTAGTAAAATTTATTGGTTGTAGGTTTGTATGCAGATACCGATACTAGTTAGAATTTAGATTTATTTGTCTTTATCTTCCACTTCTTTTCAAATTGATTTATTCTTTCAAATTGGTTCATTGATTTTTGTGCTACTTGTCTTTTCAAATTTGGGTCCCTTCTCCTTGTACGTTTTTCTGGGTGTATAACTATTTGATTTATATCATCTGCAAAGCAGACATCAGTACAGTACTCTGGTGGTGGAGTCACATCTGATATATGTAATATGAATAATGATGGACTGAGTACAGATCCTTGTGGGACTCCGCTTAGTAACGGGAATGGATTCCCTGTGTAATTTGTGACTTGATTGCCGTTGTTCGATCTTTGATGAAGGGGATCGGCCGGTTACCGACTTTTTTAACGACAGGTTGTTGATATATAGGGGGTTTGTTAAAGGATATTGTGTGGAACTTCTGGGGAAAAAAGTTTTGTTCAGTGACCTTAGGTTTTGTGACGCCAGAGCATTTTTCGGCCAAAAATGGCCATTTTCAAAATGATTCTCCTCCTTTGCTTTTTGGTTTTAAGGGATGGGATTTGAACCACGTATAAAACACATATGGACCTTCGATATAAAGCCGGGGATTTTTGATTTTTCAATTATTTTTCGATATGAATTTTTTTTTATGGAATTTTCCCGGAAAACGTACAGGAAAAAAATTGCCAAAAATCAGAAACTCAAAATATTAAAAATCCCCGGCTTTTTTTTTAATCTACCATGTTTCCCCATATTATATATGAAATTTCATTTAGATTGGTCCAATACTAAGGAAGGAGATACATTTTGAAGGTGAAAAACTTATGTTTTGAGAAACGGGCCTTCAAAGTTTTAGGTACAAAAAAAAGTTAAAAGACTGTGTTACCATTAATTTAATGGTTTTAGTTTTTATTTTTGAGTATTAATGCAAAATTATTATGAATAGGAATATTAATTAATTGATTATCTTTGTGCCTAAGACACATTATTTTAAATTTTAGGCTCCTGGTCCCCCCTAGATACTCTATGGTATCATAGTTGCCTACACTACTCATTGTCGCCAGGTTATGTGGTTATTTAAAATCCTCCAGCTTCATATTCTTGAATTTTCTTGTGTATTTTCTTTCTTTCTGGGAATTTCTTCTTTCTGGCACTCAATCTTCTTCTTTCTTTATCTTGAAGTTCTAGGCTTCGTTGAAGAGCAGATATCTAAGATGGCGTGAATACTTGCTATTTCCCATTGGTTTTATAACAAGCGTTCCTTGAATCTCTTCAGTCCCGCGAATCCATAATCTTCCAACAAAGAATGATAGATTACTGCCACATTGGTTTTGTAAATTGGAGCCTTCCTTCCTTCTGTAGAAATCGGTGGGCATTTTGCGGGTTCTGAAATAATTTTCCCTCTGCATTTAGGACATATCTTTTTTACTAGTGTCTCAAATCCATCCCTTGCCAATGGCCTCGGAATTACTTTGCATCCACAATTCGGTATTCGTGATTCAAGTAATTTTTCAAGTCTTGCTTCACTTATTATTATCATTTTATTTTCACTATCGTTGATAATATCAGCCTCCGATCTACTGCTTTCTTCTTCTAAAATATCTTTGCCCTTTAGCAGCGATGAACGAATAAAGAGACGATTAGGGGTGGATGTGGTTGGTCTCTGGTCAGCAGAGATCATAGCGTGCACCATTTGCTGCGCGGCTTCATTCCCCTCTATGGCACTAGTTTCTTGAATTCTCTGTTCTTCTTCTTCGATGGGCATATCCAATTGGCTTTTCCGCATTCTAGAGGCATGAAGTGAAGTCTTGGACCTTTTAGGCTTGGTGAAAAACTAAAAACACCGCATAAAACACAGAGTTCAGTCAAGGCTAGCGAGCGTGAAAAAATTCGACCTCATAACGTGCAAGTTTTATAGGCAACTGTTAGACAGTGGCTGGCCGCTGGCCACACGCTGAGCCTCATGACTCATGATGCGTGCTTTGTCTTGTCTAGGAATAACTAAGAAGGTGCCAATTAGGCTATTATTGACATTATATATTTCATTTCAAAGGAAGTTTTCGTAACATATATCACAAAAACTATACCAGACTAAATCATTTGCGCTACTGGTGTTTTGTGGGTATAAAGTTATTGTTACATTTCAGGCCATAACTAGAAAAGTAAGGCGAATTTTAGCATAATACTTCGTGGACACATTCTTGAATGCTCTACGAAGCCATAGAAGTTTTTTTTTTTTCACAAATCGAATATGTTTCATATTTTCTGGGTTTTTAGGCAGCAGATACAATTTGGTTCATTGTTTTTTGTGCTACTTGTACGTTTTTCTGGGTGTATAACTATTTGAGTTATATCATCTGCAAAGCAGACATCATTACAGTACTCTGGTGGTGGAGTCACATCTGATGTATGTAATATGAATAATGTTGGACTGAGTACAGATCCTTGTGGGAATGAATTCCCTGTGTAATTTGTGACTTGATTGCCGTTGTTCGATCTTTGATGAAGGGGATCGGCCGGTTACCGACTTTTTTAACGACAGGTTGTTGATATATAGGGGGTTTGTTAAAGGATATTGTGTGGAACTTCTGGGGAAAAAAGTTTTGTTCAGTGACCTTAGGTTTTGTGACGCCAGAGCATTTTTCGGCCAAAAATGGCCATTTTCAAAATGATTCTCCTCCTTTGCTTTTTGGTTTTAAGGGATGGGATTTGAACCACGTATAAAACACATATGGACCTTCGATATAAAGCCGGGGATTTTTGATTTTTCAATTATTTTTCGAGATATGAATTTTTTTTATGGAATTTTCCCGGAAAACTTACAGGAAAAAAATTGCCAAAAATCAGAAACTCAAAATATTAAAAATCCCCGGCTTTTTTTTTAATCTACCATGTTTCCCCATATTATATATGAAATTTCATTTAGATTGGTCCAATACTAAGGAAGGAGATACATTTTGAAGGTGAAAAACTTATGTTTTGAGAAACGGGCCTTCAAAGTTTTAGGTACAAAAAAAAGTTAAAAGACTGTGTTACCATTAATTTAATGGTTTTAGTTTTTATTTTTGAGTATTAATGCAAAATTATTATGAATAGGAATATTAATTAATTGATTATCTTTGTGCCTAAGACACATTATTTTAAATTTTAGGCTCCTGGTCCCCCCTAGATACTCTATGGTATCATAGTTGCCTACACTACTCATTGTCGCCAGGTTATGTGGTTATTTAAAATCCTCCAGCTTCATATTCTTGAATTTTCTTGTGTATTTTCTTTCTTTCTGGGAATTTCTTCTTTCTGGCACTCAATCTTCTTTCTTTATCTTGAAGTTCTAGGCTTCGTTGAAGAGCAGATATCTAAGATGGCGTGAATACTTGCTATTTCCCATTGGTTTTATAACAAGCGTTCCTTGTAATCTCTTCAGTCCCGCGAATCCATAATCTTCCAACAAAGAATGATAGATTACTGCCACATTGGTTTTGTAAATTGGAGCCTTCCTTCCTTCTGTAGAAATCGGTGGGCATTTTGCGGGTTCTGAAATAATTTTCCCTCTGCATTTAGGACATATCTTTTTTACTAGTGTCTCAAATCCATCCCTTGCCAAATGGCCTCGGAATTACTTTGCATCCACAATTCGGTATTCGTGATTCAAGTAATTTTTCAAGTCTTGCTTCACTTATTATTATCATTTTATTTTCACTATCGTTGATAATATCAGCCTCCGATCTACTGCTTTCTTCTTCTAAAATATCTTTGCCCTTTAGCAGCGATGAACGAATAAAGAGACGATTAGGGGTGGATGTGGTTGGTCTCTGGTCAGCAGAGATCATAGCGTGCACCATTTGCTGCGCGGCTTCATTCCCCTCTATGGCACTAGTTTCTTGAATTCTCTGTTCTTCTTCTTCGATGGGCATATCCAATTGGCTTTTCCGCATTCTAGAGGCATGAAGTGAAGTCTTGGACCTTTTAGGCTTGGTGAAAAACTAAAAACACCGCAGAAAACACAGAGTTCAGTCAAGGCTAGCGAGCGTGAAAAAATTCGACCTCATAACGTGCAAGTTTTATAGGCAACTGTTAGACAGTGGCTGGCCGCTGGCCACACGCTGAGCCTCATGACTCATGATGCGTGCTTTGTCTTGTCTAGGAATAACTAAGAAGGTGCCAATTAGGCTATTATTGACATTATATATTTCATTTCAAAGGAAGTTTTCGTAACATATATCACAAAAACTATACCAGACTAAATCATTTGCGCTACTGGTGTTTTGTGGGTATAAAGTTATTGTTACATTTCAGGCCATAACTAGAAAAGTAAGGCGAATTTTAGCCTAATACTTCGTGGACACATTCTTGAATGCTCTACGAAGCCATAGAAGTTTTTTTTTTTTTCACAAATCGAATATGTTTCATATTTTCTGGGTTTTTAGGCAGCAGATACAATTTGGTTCATTGTTTTTTGTGCTACTTGTACGTTTTTCTGGGTGTATAACTATTTGAGTTATATCATCTGCAAAGCAGACATCATTACAGTACTCTGGTGGTGGAGTCACATCTGATGTATGTAATATGAATAATGTTGGACTGAGTACAGATCCTTGTGGGAATGAATTCCCTGTGTAATTTGTGACTTGATTGCCGTTGTTCGATCTTTGATGAAGTTGCATAGTATTTTCTCAACAATGCCTGGAAGGTTGAGATGTAATATTTTGTATTGAAGTCCTTGTATCCATACTTTGTCAAATGCCTTGGTTATATCTCTACATACTAGGTTGCATAGGTATCTTCTTCTTTGTGACAGTGCAATGCTCTCAGATATTGTTGCTATTGCAATCTGGGTTCTTCCTCCTTTTCTAAATCCATATTGATTTTTATTGTGTAGCTGATTACCTTCTAGAAACAACACTAGTCTGTTGTTAATTATTTATTTCAAATATTTCTAGTAATGATATTGGTCTAAAATTCTCTACCTGGCACGTATCTTTTCCTGGTTTGGGTATCAAAATCATTATTGCATTCTTGAATATAATTGGAAAATATCCCAAAAAATATTTTTCAAGTGCAATATCTGGTAAATTTTGAATTATGACCTTGTTAATTCCACTTCTACCTGGTGTTTAAAATTTTTCATTATTATTTTGATTTCCAATAATTCTATTTTCCTTGTTAGAGGCAGTCCTCATTGAGTCTGTTAATGTCCGCTGCATGATGCGGATTCGTTCTGTGTCTATATTCGTAAATAGTTGAAACTGGCTCATTATGCATGTGAAGTGTTCTTCCAAACTTCGCTATATTTTCTCGGTATATGCATTGCTGAAAGTTATTAGTATCGATAGACATGGTATTGCCATGTTAGTTTCAGTATTAAATATGCTACCAACCATGTACGTAGGTTTACTATGCATTAAGCTGCAAATGCCCTTTAATATCCAATTCGCTCTACCTCAAAATTAATATATTTTCATACATGTTAACCGAAAGGGAGTTTTTTAGTTGATACTACTTCCTTCCTCTCGTTAATTCGAACAAGCGCACAGAGGAGAAATCAGGACTTCAGTGACGTCTTTACTGACTTGGCCAACATGTTAAGTCTTCTGAGAA
>NC_087207.1:30047368-30054868 GCF_015104395.2 Macrobrachium nipponense | reverse complement strand
CTCTCCCACCTCTGACGCTACATGCGTTTGATTTAGATTGCTTTGGGTTTCATATTAGGACTTTAATATTGGTGCATCAGAAATTTCTCATAAACTAGTACGCGTTAAAGCAATTATGGACGCAGTGCGTTTACCCACTAATCTAAGTGTTCAAATATAGTTTTGTTATCCGTCTGATATCCATTGTATGGGATATTTCCTCAAATGATGTCGTTCATGCGTCCTTGAAAGAGAAGCTATAAAGTTTTACAGTTATCGAACGTTTATTTGTGTGTTCAGTCAGGTAAAAGAATTCTGCTCTTTGAGGGGAAATGGGTCAGAATCTCTTCTGCAAAGAGGATAAATCGGCACCACAGTTACAGGGATTGGATGGCTTCATAAAGATAGGGACGGAGCGCATTGACGGTGTTTCTTTCATTAGTTTTTTTCTATTTCCATGTTCGTTATCTGTTGCGTTACTTAATGATAATCTCTCTCTCTCTCTCTCTCTCTCTCTCTCTCTCTTGTGCGAATGCATTTACACACAAATGACTGTAACCGGCTTCTCTTTTCTTGGCAGAAAGGTAAGGTAAGGCAATGAAGAGAATTCATAATAATTACATTGTTTATTTCAGCCAAAGTGCATAGATGAGATATACTACAAGGCAGAAGATACACTATTTGAATGCAAAAATTTAGATTGCACGAGAATTAAAGGAATTTTTGATAAAGTACTAATAATAATAATAATAATAATAATAATAATAATAATAATAATATAATAATTGTCCGTGTATAGACAAAGCAAGCAAATACAATTTACTAAACAGGAAGAGTGTCTAGCCCTTTTCTAATGCAACGATAATGATTTCCGTAATGTTGTTGACAGCTGCAGATAATTCTAAAGAAATAGAATGATAGAGTGATGAGAATAACAATATCAATTGCAGTACAAAAATCCTAGAAAAACAAGAAATAGCGACATTGTGAACTTTGCAGTAACATACACAATAAAACGTTAACATATCCAACAAACTCCCCCTTCATGGGGAGGTAGATAATAAGACAGACAAATATCGTAATGCAAAAATACAGCGCAACAGTAATAGTATAATTAATGACAAAATTACAATGGAAAAATACAGGGCAACAAAAATCACAATGCAAAAATACAGCACAACAAAAATTACAATGCAAAAATAAGAGAGCAATAGTTTATTATAAAAATGGCAATTGATAATGAACAGAAATGTGCAATTAACATAGAACTTTGCACAATTTGAGCCAATTAAGAGTCATATCCGTATTCGGTGTAACCTGCATTATCCAACTTTCCACAGTTTTGGTCACCTCACTTCCCTGTTTAGGACATTTTGCAGAAATGGATTGCTGCTATATTTCTTAATCCAGTGACCAGTTCACATCACCAAAGCAGAAGAAAACCGGAGATTAATTCATTCACTATTGGGATATTGTTCTGGCGTCACAAACAGAAGAGCCTAATAATTGGAAATAAGTCAGCAATTATTTCGCAATTTAAATGCAATGTCACTTTTACAATTTCATCTTCAGTGTAGAAGCTCAAGATCATTCCATATAGGGAAAAAAGAAAGATGAGGTGGTTATGATGTGCGCATATATATATATATATATCATATATATATAATATATATATATATATATATATATATATATATATATATATATTATAATAAATATATTCTAATATATATTATATATATATATATATATATATATATATATATATATATATATATATACACCGCTGATTCGTTTCGCTTTTGTTTGTTCTTTTCATAGGAAATGAATAAACCTGTGGCTGAATGATTCAAAACTAATTATCAAAAATCTTCCACCATTTCTTTCAACACTGGCACATATTGGTCATTTCCTTTCTGTGAAAGTACAACAGATTTTCTATTTAAACTATATTTACACACAGTCATTGACTTCGTGTTCCTGATATACCTTCACTAATAAATTGCGCCCCTCGACACTTTCGTCCTCAACTTTGACTTCGAGGTTGACTGTTTTAGCGTCTCTCCTTTCCAGCTCACAATGGTCAAACCACGTGTGGCAGTTATCACGACTACAGACAACGGCATCGATTTCCGCCGTTTTCTCAGCGTGTTTATAAATTTTGTTATTGACTATCTCTAATAGGACTTCACAAGACTTTCTGGAGTAATTTAGGAAATAAACTGTCAAACGCAACAAATTCTGGTTAGAAAAGTCCTTTTCAGTACACTTTCGATGTTTGAGCGATCCCGTTACCGTATATTCTTCACCAGTCGTCTTCTGTTCAAAAGGATTGATTAGTGATACCGAGATTTTGAGGTGATTGTCGCCTCGTAATTCAGTGAATTTACGTCCGTGGTGATTTTCTACTGAGTTCCTCAAAGCCTTGCAATGGGCAAAATCCAGTACCAGTAGCAACAACAACGTTAAGTATTTGAATTCCATGTTCGTCTTTCTAAAGGTCAGCAAAGTTGAATTTGACGGAATGAAAAGAACTTGGTCGAGACCACTGCTCCTCAGATGAGTCCTGTAGAACTAAGGACTTGGATTCCTTGAGCTATTGAAGCGCGAGTCAAGGGCTGAATGAATCCTGAGTCGAACCAGAGCACGATTTTATAGTCCGAACAGCGACGAAAACGTTCTTGACCGAGCACAACACCTCCCGGTTACGTTTATCAGTATCACGATGTGGTGCAATCCGAAACCGTTTACATCCTGCGGGACTGTGTTTTTAGTTGGGGAATTTATTCGTGGCGTCATATATGATGACTATAGCTTAACGCCTCGAATTAAATTCTTTCATATGGAGGTGATTCAATCTTATTCACTGTGAGGGGGAACAATTCCCGGACATAGTTTGTACAAAAATGTTAACAAATATATTGAAAATTCATGGCAACATGCTCAAGTCCATCGAGAGAGAGAGAGAGAGAGAGAGAGAGAGAGAGAGAGAGAGAGAAACAATAAACTACCTACACGAATGTATGCATCAGAGCGACACACACTTACCTTTCTACAGATAATCGTGTGGTTACGATTTCGTATTAGTGTGTCATCACTGTGTGCGTTCGGATAATATATTTAAGGCATTTGCAACATGGATTTATGTATTTGTTTTAGAACCTTAATCATGTATGGCTATACACTCACATGTGCATGTATTATCTATTCCACGTGTATTTATTTACATGTACCGAGCTCTGTTATCTCTTTACTAAATTTTGTATGTGGTGTACATCATGTTTTGTGATGTGGGTGACTCCTCTTGAGTGTACCTGAAGGTGTCCTCATTTAAATCCCTGGATTTTAGCATTCGGTTATTTGCTGTTGTTTATCATTCATCGACGTTAACTTTTTAAATCGTCGTTGAACATAGTATCATTTTTTACCTGTCCTAAAACTAAAGCCCCTGTGACTACAGTATCTCATCTGCAGCAGCCTCATACGTAGTTTTAGGTCGGGTCAAAAATGAAGTAGGCATGGACATCAAGAATCAGGGAATCAATTGTAAGATAGAGGTGAAGAAATAACATTTCTCTGTTTTAGGTTCAGTTAAAGACTCTGATTACCTAACCACTCTAGAGTTATTATATATTAAACGTTTTCTTCCCTAATTGGATAGTGGAGTCTCATCTCCGCTTTATCTGGCATAGTCAACTTTTTTACTTCCCAAGTCTAGTCATTCTCCCTCCTTCCTTCTCAACTAACCGTTGGCTGGGCCTTGGTATTTGTTTCTGATTTATACTTTTTACTTTTTGGTTTTACTTGTCGTTAACTTTTAATCCTTTTGGTAAATTTTAAGTTAATTTTAGTCCTGTAATAATTTATACTTGTTATAATAAGAATCCTACTTTTATTTAGTGTTAATATGTATATGTTTTATATTTCAACAGACTGAAGATGCACATTGTATGTACGAAACGTCTCTGCAGTGAATAAATGTTCTTCCTTCTGATGTGGTTGTCTGCGGTTTCCTAAATGGTTAAATATTATTTATAAAAATATATATATATATATATATATAGATATATATATATATATATATATATATATAATCTATATATATATATATATATATATATAATAATATTTATATATATAATATTATATATTAGTGGTTTCCAATCTCAAAAAACTTGAAGAAGTAAATTTGGTTCACTGTGCTCGCCGTCCGATGTTACCAGTAATTCGTTTTTTATAACCCTCTTCCTTGGAGGAGCCATGACAGTGATTCACCTTGTTACATATTTTTATTAACCAACACCCACATAGCCGAGAGCTGTTCTTACGTACGTCAAGATAATAAAGAATCTTACCAAAAGGGGTATATATATATATATATATATATATATATATATATATATATATATATATATATATATATATATGGATACATACATAAATTGCGTTTTATTCATTCGCAAATATGTACCGACTCTCCTTTTAATCTTATATGACCACCAGTAACATTTGGACATACCATATCAATCCTGGGCCCATGACCTTCTAAAACGATTTGTACAAGTCGCGAATTCCGATAAGACCCCTCTTTAACCAATTCGAGCTGTATTGACATTGTCACCAACTCTATATATGGCAAACTTACTCTCCTGGTTTCTAGTCATGAAAACGAAAAAAAAAAAAGCAGAAAGAAAATGGTTTACTTTTGTAGAGAATTATTTTGAATGCGTATTCTAATACCCATAACACACATTCACTCCTATCTGGCTCTTTCGCACTGCTTTCCAAACCGTTGTGGGTATTCCCGTTCCTGTTCCCTGGTAACACTCCTGAACTAGATAATCTAGTCTTCCCCGCAACCTGTCGCTGTTCATTGTTATCCCACGACCGTGCGACCCCACCTATTCACTAACTTTCCTCAGCGCCTCAGTGGCGTGATCGGTATGGTCTTGGCCTTCCACCTCTGTGGCCGCGAGTTTGATTCTCGGGCACTCCGCTGACGGGTTAGAGATGTGTATTTCTGGTGATAGTTCACTCTCGACGTGGTTCGGAAGTCACGTAAAGCCGTTGGTCCAGTTGCTGAATAACCACTGGTTCCATGCAACGTCAAAACACCATACAAAAAAATAACCAAACTAACCTTCCTTTTCACCACTTATACGTATCTTCACATTTCTTGTACCATGAATTTCTGACACGGCTTTCGCCACACAAAGCGTTCATTCTAAGACCTTGAACCTTTTATCCTTTCGTTCGCCTTTAGCATCCACAGGGTGGGTTGAAAATCATAACGGAAAGCAGGATCATTCCTTTGCCTGGTATTTCGACATCCTGTATGTGAATTCTGAAATAGTACGAGGTTTTCTTGACTTTCAATGCAATTCTTCATTGTTTGAAACGTAATCTCACACCCCTGTCCCATTCTGAATGTCCCTCACATTGTCCGGCGCAAGTTCGTCGGCAGAAATGTCAAATTTTAATCTAATTGTAATAGCAAGCATCAGATCTTCTTCGTTCATTCTTTCCCAGCTGAGTTTTAAAATTTTATTTTCATATACAGTTACATATACCTAGCTATTGAGAGCTATACTCACGCATATATATATATATATATATATATATATATATATATATATATATATATATATATATATATATATATATATATGTGTGTGTGTGTGTGTGTGTGTGTGTGTGTGTGTGTGTGAGAGAGAGAGAGAGAGAGAGAGAGAGAGAGAGAGAGAGAGAGAGAGAGAGAATAAAAGTAAGTTGGTTCCCTGACCCGGCTTATCAGTCTGTCAGTCGATGAAAATTCTAGTTTTAAAGCCCATTAGCTCATTTCAGATCTTCAGTATCCATCATTTCCCCAATCAGGATTTTATTTTTTTAGTGTGTGTGTGTGTGTGTGTGTGCGTGTGTGTGTGTGTGTATGTATATGTATTCAGTCCAGGATGCGATTTGGAGTACTCACACTGCCTGAAGACGTAACTAATAGTCCCAGAATTGAGTGACTAAAAATCCCAGAATTGAATGGCGTGGCTGTGATGCAGTTGAACACGTGATGGGGATTGGCATTAAATTACAGGGCCCAAACGTTGGTGTACCCTTGTTCATGCAGTAAAATATTTTTATCTTTTGTTACTCATGTTAAAGAAAGGCAAAGAAGTAAAAAAAAACAATGTGTAATAATATATATAATATATGTATATATATATATATATCATATATATATATATTATTATATATATATGATATATTATATAGAGATTATATAAGCTGCTCTCTCTCTCTCTTCTCTCGCTCTCTCTCTCTCTCTCCTCTTCTCTCTCTATCTCTCTCTCTCTCTCTCTCTCTCTCTGTTACGGGAATGTAAGAATACAAAATCTAAGATCCTTTTTTTGGTAATAATACAATCAAATGAAGTAAGACGTCAGGCAATTTTCTCTCTGTTTCCGACGGACATTTATTAACCTTGTCCCTCTTGTTATTCTTCTATATCTTGTGCATTTTCGTGATAATTTGTTTATAGATTACACCTCCTTTCCTTGTGTGTGTGTGTTTTTTATTTTCTTTTTATGAGTGGAGATGAGGATGAACTTCAAGCAGGATTAGAAGTTTGTGCAAAGAAATAAAAACAGAGAAAAGATCACTGAAGAAATCATGCAAATTGAGGGATGATCTCTTAAGTGAACACAGTCACTGGCCTATAGAGATCGTATTTTGGAGATTGGCTGAAGGAAAAAGATGGAGAGGCAGAACTGAGTGACCCGAGAGTGCAAAGGGGTTAGTGAAATCTTGTGGACGAGCTGGGCAATTAGGTGGCTGAAGAATGAAATACCAGGACCTGATTGATAAGAAGTGCAAATGTGACTGAGTGCTGACTAGATATTGTGAGATGTATCTGGATTAAGGACAGATTTCCTAATAATGGGTGAGAGAAATAACAGATCCAGTATTAATAATTCAAGGTGATAAAGACGATTGTAATCATATATTACAGGGGCATAAAGTTGCTCAGTCTAATTAACAGGGAATGTTTATGGTAGGATTTTGATAAGGAAAGTACGACAGATAACGGAGGAAATGTTGAGAGTAAAATCATATCACAGGATATGGCGACATGAACCCAGACAACCCTGATATCAGAAGCAACAAAGGGATAATATGGAGGATGTTTCCGATATATGCTGTAAAATAGAAAATAAAATTCTGTCAGCAATTAGAAGTATTTGATTATTACAAAGTATATGATACAGTTTGCAGACTGGAGAGTGATTAGTTTGGTATAAAGGTGAGATGGGGCAAGGATGTATGCCTTCAAGGCTTTTTACCGCCTATTGAGATGGAGTGATGTTACAGATCAGGACGATCCTTTAGACATAACGCTGTAGGAGGAAACGTTCTAAATAGTGTGGTAGGCTTGTTTTTTTTTATTTATTTATTTTGTTTTTTTTAGGTAATAAAATCCAGCTGTTGAACATTCCAGTTAATGTTGTGGAAGTTTACTGCATGTGGTGTTCA
>NC_087207.1:30042368-30044868 GCF_015104395.2 Macrobrachium nipponense | reverse complement strand
AATTTCTCAGCGGATGACTAAGACTTAGGCTGGAACCAAGTGACAGAGCTCCTACAGTAAAAAAGATTCACTAACTCACTGGGTGGTTTCTGTGAAATGACGAGGCACCTTTTTCATCCTCAACACAGTGAGTGTATTTATCCCGAAGGTTGATTTCGAGAATCCTTCAGAATGAAACCTTCCACGCTAGATTTAGTTTCTTCATTTCGTATCTTTGTTAATCAATCAGTTGTGAACCAAAATAACCATGATAAGTAATTATTAAATAGCGTTTGTAGATAAAAAAAAAAAAACTAAGATAACAAGAAATTCCTTTAGGCACACATTCCATATCAGTGATTATTGGACCTGCATCAAATATACCTCATGTGTTAATTAGAACTTGTCCCAAACGTTCTGCTCTCTTCGAAGCTTGCAGCTGTGCTCCACAAAACGTCACATGTACAGCAATGTTATCATCATCACCGACCAAAAATAGCTTGACATTCATCAGGGACAGTTGTTGTCTCATAAGATGCAAGCAACAAATGACGCAACCAGACGAACTTCCGCGACTCGGCCGCACCAAGAGGCTAGTTACATGAGTCATGCGTCTCGTTTGAGAAGCCAGGCGTTCGTTTCTTCACTGGTGCCTTCATCTGCGTTATATGCTATTTCACGACACTCATATCTAATGGGTGGGACGAAATCAAGAGTTTAAGGTCACAATGACTATTACGCACTCACACACTCGCACAAACGAACACACACACACATAAATTTTGTGAAAAAATAGAAAGAAATCTTTAGCGGAAGCGAAGGGTGAAGTTCACTATTGATTGATTTTCCAGAAGAATACCTCGGTAGTTGATGTGTATTTCGGTCTTGTTTCTTCAAAGCGTATCTTCGTCCTTACTTTTATTCATTCCTCCTCCTCCTCCTCCTCTCTCTCTCTCTCTCTCTCTCTCTCTCTCTCTCTCTCTCTCCTTTACAACGGTTATTTTGGAACTATTTCAGACACATTGGTTCAAAAATAATGAAGTAACTACCAATTTAGTGATTTTGCAAGAATATATTGAACATAATATCCAGTCAAACCAAACCTTGGGAAACTGACCGATGCATCTGGACCTCTATCACTTGAAATCAAGAGCTATACAGTACATCCGAGTCCTCTCTCTGCACGGAAAAGCAAAAAATAAAATTTGACCTAAGTCTTCCGGATAAAAAGACATTGAGTTGCAGAGACCAGAAGCTTAGAGAATATTCTTCAAAAGGTGCCAGGCTTTAGGATAAGCCCCACTTTTTTTTTTCTTTTCTTTCTTTTTTTGACAAGGGAGACTCACGAAGCAAATCCACTTTTACCTGTTGTGTCTGAGATACAGGGTGAGAGACAAGGAGAAATAGAGAGAGAGAGAGAGAGAGAGAGAGAGGAATATGTTGGAGAATGTTTGACAGTCACAATCTCAATCGCTTACGAATTCACTTGTTTCTATGGAGAGAGAGAGAGAGAGAGAGAGAGAGAGAGAGAGAGAGAGAGAGAGAGAGAGAGAGAATGTCGAAAAAAATATTTCATGATAAACCCACTCTACTCTTCTTTTGTCTACCTTACTTTTGGTTGTAGAGAGAGAGAGAGAGAAATCCAGTGCTTCCCCAAAGCCCGACCCTAAGAGAGGAGAGGTAACATAGAAAAAAAACAAATAAAAGAATAAAAAGGACTGACTTTCTTCCATTTGAAATCTGCCGTTTCTAAAAATTCACCTTTTCTACAACTCCAGCTGTCATGTGAAAGGAATGCTATAATTGCGCTCGTAAACCAGAAAAAATAGTTGATAAGCCCTTTCATAAAATTGCCAGGGTCTGTTACCCTCATTTTCTCTCTGTTATCACATTCGCAAAAAGATCCGGCTATTTTTATGTCTGTCAGAAGAGGTAAATAAAAAGAAATGGGAACAAGATGGCAGAAAAGGTAGAATAAAAGTTTTCTACTTCAATGGTTTTACTTTTAAACCAAGTGGAATGAGAAATAGAATATTGAAAATATTATTTCCCTCATTACATTATGAAAGAATAATCAAATGCAGATATGCAAATCAAAGGCAAGATAAATTAAGAAAGATAAGAAAAGATAGAAGTTACTTTCAATGACAATTAAATGCAATTGTAATTACTGGAGACGTACGAAAACCAAGTACAATTCCAAGTGCTTATGCTTTCAGGTATTCATACTGCAGAAGGGATAGAAGGAAAATGAATATTGATCGTGGGTCTCATTGTTTCTTCGCTCATGGTAGTGAACCAATAAAATAGGGATAAAAAGATATAGTGAATAGTCAAGGTAAGAATAAAGAGGTGCGGATAATGATGCAATTAAAGTGCAACCATAATAACAAAAAGTGTGGGGGAATAATGTATAAATAATTAATTATTATCTGGCGTCGTGGCTACCAGGATCATTGACGCCGAAATGAGGGGTCAAAGTTGCAGCTGCAAAATTAAAGTATATATATTTTTTTCTCCA
>NC_087207.1:30029868-30039868 GCF_015104395.2 Macrobrachium nipponense | reverse complement strand
CTCAAGAGGGGCTTTTACATTAACGTTACCTTTGTGTACGTTACAGATATGACAATTTTCAACAAATCTTTTAGCTTCTTCATTGCAATTCGGCCAAAAATAGTTTCTAGTGACTGTTCTACATGTTTTCTTTATTCCAGGATGTCCTGACAACTTGTAAGAGTGTGTTAGTTCTAATACTTCTTTGGTTAGTGTGTTAGGTACATACAATCGTGAACAAGCATTCGGTTCATCTGATGTTTTATATAGAATTCCATTAATTAACTGAAATTCAGACTGATCATCATCATTTTGCATTAATTTACCCACTATTTTTCTAATGTTAGCATCTTTTTGCTGTTCGATCTGAACTCTTTCTAAATCTAGATCTATGATCTGACAACTAAAACAGAAAGTATTAGTTGTGATTTGTTTCTCGTTTTCTTCTTGCGACCTTGACAAAGCATCTGCAATAGTGTTATATCTTCCTGGGATATATCTAAATTCTGGGGCAAATTCTAATACACTTATGAACCATCTGTTAAACTTCATATTATTTGTGAATGCTCTTTTCTTAAATAGATCACAAATAGGTTTGTGATCTGTAAGCACATTGACTTTATGTCCTAGCAATATATGCCTAAACTTACGTAATCCCCAATAAAGAGCTAAGCACTCTCGTTCGGTAGTGCTATAATTTCTTTCTGCAGCATTCAAAACTCTACTTGCATAATATACTGCTCTCATTCTGGTTTTTCCTTGTTGCATTAAAACTGCACCTACACCTGTACTAGAAGCATCGCAGGCGAAGTAAAATTCTTTTGAGAAATCTGGATATACTAAAATTGGATTTCTTGTCATCATTTCCTTGAGTGTTTGGAAAGCTCTTTCATGTTCTGGCTTCCACTCATAAATTACATCCTTCTTTGTTAAATCTGTTAATGGTTTGGCTATAGTGGCAAATCCCTTAATAAAAGGGCGATAGTATCCAACCATCCCTAAGAATCTTCTTAAGGCTTTCAAGTTACTTGGGGCTGGATATGCTACAATTGACTTTATTTTCCCTTCCTGCATACGCAGTCCATTTTCACTGATGACATGTCCTAACAACTCTAGTGATTTCATCATAAATTGACATTTCTTAATCTTTATCTTTAATCCTGCGCTCTTTAGTCTTTCTAACACTGTTTCTAATGTCTTAAAGTGACTATCCAAGTCCTTACTAGAAATGACCACATCATCTAGGTATACTGAAACATCCTCTATGTCTCCTAAGATTTGGAGAATTAATCTAGTAAAGGTTAGTGGGGCTGATGTAAGACCAAAGGGCATGACTTCAAACTGTAAATGTTCCTTATGAGTACTAAAAGCTGTCAAGGGCTTGGATTCTTCGTCTAAAGGTACTTGCCAATATCCACTAAGCAAGTCTAATGACGTAAATATCTTTGCTCCACCTAATTGAGCTAACATATCATTTATAACTGGCATTGGCATCCTATCTGGAATGGTGTGTGAATTTAATTTCCGATAATCTATTACCATTCTCCAAGTGCCATCTTTCTTTGGAACTAATAAGAGAGGTGAATTATATGGTGATTTAGAAGGTACTATTACACCATCTTGTTTCATTTCTTCAATTAACTGATCTACGATCGGTCGTTGACTGATGGGTAACTTATAGTTAGGGATATAAAATGGTTTAGTTCCATCTTGTATTAAAATCTTATGTTGCAAAGTATCTGTTCTGCCTAACTTATCTCCTTCTAAGGCAATGACATCTCTATACTTTTCCAATATTTGTAATAGTTTAACTCTATTCTGAGGAAAGTCTGTATTATTTACTTCTTTATTTAGAATTGAACTCGGTTCTGTGTTAGAGAAGAATGCTTTTTCACTTAGTGTTAGTAAAGGATTATTCACTACAATTCCTGTACAAAATTCTATACCAGGTCTTAGTATTAGTCTTTGTCTGAAAAATTCTGGACGTATGTCTCACAGTTATTACCTTTCACGTGAACTAGAGAATTGTCCATCCTAACAAAGTCAGGTAAGTTTTCATTAGTTAGCATTACGTCTTTTTCATGCAAGTCTTCGTCTGCTTTAGCCCTAAGACAAACTTTGGTTAGACATTGCGGGTACAAAACTACTTCTCTATTAAGTTACAAATGTGACAGTATGGTCATCTGCAGTACTGATTAAACATATTTCTTCGTCATCTCGTATCTCTGAGAAATAACAGACATCTGTTTCATCCGAATTTTCATCCAGTAGTATTGTTGAGTTTAATTCACCCTTATTTATTGTTCCTAATAACAGGACTTCATTGATATATTTTTCTTCTTTATTTTCATCCATTATAAGATATGTACAATCAATTTCTGATTCATCTTCATACATTTGTTCGCATGCATTAATATGTTCCGCGGCAATAAATTGTTCAGCTGCGTAAATTTGTTCAAAGTCAAAGCTCTGTTCAGAATTCTGAGTATCAAGGCTTGCATTGTTAATATATTATTTGTGCACAATCTATCATAGGATCCTTCCTGGCTAAGGACATTTCTTGTAAGTTATTAATTCTACCACTTATTCCACTAATATTTGTGCTAGCATTATTATCTATCTTAGTTTCTTGGATGTTCGCTTCTCTAGAAGATGTCGTCTCAGATAAATTGATCAGATTTATGCAAGACTTTCCTTCTTCTAGCTGAAAACAAACATTTTCTCTATTTCTGCGTGGTAAATTTATTTTATTTTCTCCACAATCTACCATTATTCTACATCTCCGCATAGCCTTATATGAAAACAGCGCTTGCGTAGGATAAAACCTTTCTTCTAATACTACAAATACTTCCTTAAAATTTTGTTTTGTCTAAAATCTCTATGTCCAGTGTGACATTGCCTAGCGCCTTTATTTGTTTCCCGGCTATTCCTTTTATAATTCTACCATGACCTTTTATTTCTATATCTGCAAAGCCTAAATGTTTTGTTAACGTTTGTTTATCTATTATATTTACTGTACTGCCTGTATCTAAAAGGATTGAGCATGGTTTATTATTAATTCTGGTTTGGATGATAGGTAAATCTTCTTGGCATATTTCTTTATCTTTTACTGAAAATACTATCTCCTTATTTACTTCAAAAGGAAACTTGAAATTATCTTCCTGACCTACCGTAACTATTTCGTTCTCATTTTCTACTGGTAAGGAAGCTTTCTCGTGTATTACCCTCTTCTGTAATTGTCACTGAGTCTGATTATTATTTTGGGGTGTATTACTTTGGGCATTATGGTTAGTATTGGTATTTCTGAACCAACAATTTTGTGTTAGGTGACCTGTCCTATTACAATGAGAACAATACCTTGGTCGCCTACAATTCTGAGTTGTGTGGTTGGAATAACCACAATTTGCGCAATTTTGTTCCTGCTTGTTATTTTGTGTTCTATTATCTCCGAAGCTCTGACTGTGATTTGGGCTGAATGAAGTTGGATTATTATTGTTTGGATTTCCTCTATACTGTTGAGGCCTATTTTTACTATTCTTGTTTGCTTGGAAAAATTTCCCATTATTGTACTTTGGATTATTCTTAGGATCTTGTTTTCCCTGTTGTCTATGCTTAATATTTCTAGATCTGTCTGGGACACCATCTGTCCTTCCCTGGAAATTATTTCTATTCCTATTAGGGTTTCCATTATTTACAAAACCTGTAAATTCTTTTGCCAGATTTAGTCCCTTTTTACACATTTCCTCCTCCATAAATCTTAAAGCTGCTAGACTATCCTGCTTCGGATCAGGATCCTGTTTCTTAAAGACTCGTTTTTCTTCTTCCCCGATAGCGTCATATACTATACCATGAACTATGTAATTCAAAATCTCTTGCATACTAACTAAATCCTTTTTGTCACGACTAAATGCATCAGGATCGCCAATAACTACGCCGGCTCGTTTCAAATCTGTGGTTAAGTTACGGATTTCGTTTTCGACGTCCGTATGTAAATTTGCGATACTTTCCCCATCGTATTTCTGATGAAGGAACCGGGAGAGGTTGTACCATTTATCCCTTTGATAAATGGGCTCCCATAATTATAGACACACCTTTTCCTTAAATTTCAGCCGAGAAGGTCGGAATCTCCTGAAACTTAGGGACGTGAGAGTGCGATGTGCATCCCCCTTTTCGGAACTAACATAGAGTAACGCTTCATCTATTTTCTTGCGTTCATCTTTAATTCCACTAGCTGAAATTCGACTTTCAGTCTCTGTTATCCACTGAGATACTGTATATGCTTCTAACCTAATTTTGTCAGGATGACCCTTTTCTACCCTACCGCAAAAGCGTGTAGCCTGTGTTATTACGGCGGCCTGTGCCATTCTAGAGTACCTAGTTTGTACTTGCAATGGGTTAGGAATGTTATTATGATTAGTAACAGTCACACTAGTCGTGGGTCTATTTGCTACTGTCGAACTCGGTATTCTGGTTGGACTTTCGCTGTGTGATCGTCGAGTATTTAGTCTCGAGCGTCTGTCAGGAGTTGGACGTAGGCTATAATGACTCAGATCGGGAGTTCTGCTTCTTTGTAACCTAGTAATAATTTCATTAAAGTTTTTATTCATATCAACAGCATTAGATTAGATACAATTTAAAAAAATATATGCATTGTTGTACTTACATTATCTTCATACTGAGTCTGTCTTCCTTATTGCGATTCCTAGATTCCTATCTAATCTTATTTCCTAGTGTTTCCTTCCTTCAATCTGGAAAAACATTAACATTAGTGTATGCCGTTATTCCTTATTCACACCACTGCACTTTGTGAACTGAATGACAATATCTTTATTGTTCTAGATTTATCACAATCAATGAAGCAAAAAAAATTATTTTATCTTGCAACTTTACGGCAAAGAAAAATTTTATCTCAAAACTACTTGTTATGAATTATTTTATAAAAACATTTTTATATTATCGCAGTGTGTGATTTTTCTATTTTGATTTATTATCAGACGTTAATCTATCAGGATACTTTAAACTTTTCTTCTTGTCGCTTGTTGCCGATCACTTCTGCGTCGTCGTCCGTCTCTGCCTCTGTTTCACTTGTGGCGTTGTCCGTGCGCTGCCGTCGTTCACACCACGGTTGGAGTCCAGTGCGCTGCCTTGTCCATGGGGAAAAAATCGTAGCGATGTATGGAGAAATGTGCGCTATCTCAGGATTTATGATAGTTTAGCGCTCACAGGTTGATTGAAGAAATCCGTCGTCAGTCCTCGCTGCGTTGTATTCAATCTTCTTTTATCCGCCTTAATGCGTTTTTACGTATTCCTTTGTCGAGTTTATGGCTTAGGAATGCGGCTATCCTTGTTCAGTATTTTTCTTATGATTTCACTGTGTTTCGTCGCTGCGTTTCGTTCGCCCTCTCAGCAGAATCGAAGTGTTGTTGTGTCTACGTCGTTCGGAGTTTCATTCTTGTTTGTTGCCCTTTTTCTTTTTCTTCGTTCTTCGAGTTATTGAACTCGGAATTTCTTCTTTTTAATTGTAAAGTTCGTGCTTGTTTTTCTTGTATGTTTCTGACGCTTAAGTATTAGCGCTCTTTTATTGGCAATTTTATATCTTCCACTCTGTTTAATTTTTCCACTGTGTGTGTGTGTGTGTGTGTTTATATGCACTTAGAATCCCACTACCGCTGTTCACCACTTATGTTGTGCCTACTTACTTTTGTGGTTAGTCTTTATTTTTATTTCTCTTCATTATGTTGCGTGGCGTACTTACGAGTTCTTATTCTTCTTCTTCTTGGTTCACTTCTTGTTACGGGTAATGTTTGAAAGGTTATCTGTTATATGGGCTAACTTTCATTTATCACTTGTTACGGTTGAGTTTCTTTTCTCATAGGAACAGGTAATATATTTATTTAGTTTTGGCTATGTCTCTCAGGAGTTTGATTCGTTGGTTTTACATGGGAAACGACCCGGGATTCCGGGCAAGTGAAACACCACTTTTACAAAAATTACTTATAATTAAATAAGCACAGTTACACACTTTACACTACACTTGGAACAGAGTGAGAAGGAACGCAGCCTCCCCGTATGAGGTCTGGTTCTGAACTGCCCTTGTCTGGCACTTCAAATGAAGTTTCGACCTAACTACTTCTTCTAGCTCCTCCTCAAGTGTCCTTTAGGACACCTCCTACTTCTTCATGAATGGCTCTCATTACTTCCGGTGCCACCTCTAGATTCATCTGATTGGTTTCGTCCCTCGACGGTAACCACCCACTGAAGGAGTCAAAGTTCAACTTTTCTGGTGAGGTTAGCACCTTACTGTTTTTCGTAAACAAGTGCCAATGTTTGGTCTTGGTTTACGAAACTGCTATTCGTGAAGACTTATGCTGTACACATCTACTCCTTTTTCTACCTTTATTTCTGGTAGATCCTTCATCACTCTACTTTCACTATATATATTCTACCAGTGGTTTTCCTAACTAAGTTTTCCCTAGCTATTTCTAGACAGACTCTTATTGTTTCCTAACATATATATATATATATATATATATTATATATATATATATATATATATATATATATATATATATATACATATATATATATATATATATATATATATATATATATATATATATATATAATATATATAATATATATATATATATATATATATATATATATATTATATATATATATATATATATATATATATATATATATATATATAACCTCTTTCCCACCATTATCCCTGCACTAAGGGGTTGGTTGCCTGATGTGCTTTTCTGTATATCAAGCATGGTTTATTTGGCAAAGTGGTTTTTATGACCGCATGCCCTTGCTGTCATCAACCACAGTTATTGGCGTGGGCCTCGCCTTTAACTAAAAAGTCTACCTGCAAGGCAGTAGTTTCCAAGGTTATTGGTGGTGTGCCTACCCTTTCACCAAAAAAGTAAGACTGCAAGGCAGCAGCTGTCCTTTTAGTCGCCCCTTTTACGACACGCAGGACCTCCAGTGGTGGTATATCTATAGTATAAATATATATATATATATATATATATAAATTAAATTATATATATATATATATATATTAAATTATATATTGATATCTAGTATATATATAGATATATATATATATATATATCTAATTATATATATATATATATATATATATATATATATATTATATATATATATATATATATATATATATTATATATTGCTACTGTCAAAACACATATATCTCATCTTTGACTGTATAAAATGTTAGAATTGAATTTTGCAACATTTTTCAGATCCTACTAGCTTAGAAATTAGATTGTAAATAATGTTGTGTTCGATTTCGCATAACATATTATAAAAAGAATATATAACGTAGTAAAGAAAAATAGAGAGATTTGCTTTGTTCATTCGAAACTAGGATTGTTTCCCTAATATGTCAGCGCCTTGAGATTAGAGGAACTCCGAGATCTCCGTTTGCTTTACTAATCTGTCAACACATTTGATAAGATACCTCGAGTCTTCGCTGTGTTTTGGGAATTCTCTCATCACGGCTGATAGACGTTTGCTTCGATCGATCGAGCGAGCACGTGTCTTTGTTGAGCAGAATGGTTTCATACGCGTATGTCTTTGCCGAGTGCCACGTGCAGATTTCACATTTTGTCTGTAAAGTTGCGTCAGATTTCGAAGTTTCTAAAAGAATTATTGCCCAAAACGTTTTGTGTCATCTCCACAGTCCAGCTTCTTTAAAGTAGAGAATTCATTGGGGCTTAATTCCTCAAAATGTTCACATCTATCTCTCTCTCTCTCTCTCTCTCTCTCTCTCTCTCTGCCTCGCCATAATTGATATTAACGTACGTAAAATGGTCACTCGTAACTTGTAGATTTCAGATTTGATATTTCTTAGAATTTATTTAGTGTTATTTAGTGCTTTTTGTGGAATCTGAACAAACATTGTGTGTGTAACGGCACCTGGTTTTGTGAAAGTGTGAAACAAGCTACAGCAAAGAAAGAAAATTGGTATACCAAGAAGGTAAAGTGTGTTATATTTTTATTAGATGCAACTAATAACTGATGGTTGCGAAGGTTTGGTAAAAACTAATAACTAATATCTAATGGTTATGAAGGTTTGGTAAAAACTAATAACTATTGGCTACTATGGTTTAGAGAACTAATAACTAATAGTTACAATAATTTGAGTGAAAAGATTTACATTTTTACACATTGCAAATTTTTTTGTTTGGCGTTTGTTTCACTTGAAGTGCATTAATCCATTTTCTTATTGAAGTGTGTCTTTTTGTTTTATATTCTGTGCGATTAGTACTTTTTGCAATTTTGGTATTTTCCACATTTTTCTGTGTTTTCATTTGCATTCACAATTTAATTGACTTAGTTATTTTCATTACTTAATCGTTGCACATTTAATTAAATTTAACACTTGTGAATTAATTTGCATTTACTTAGAATGCTTTTCAAGTTATATTATTTTTTAGCACTTGTGAATTAATTTCCAAATTTCAATTATTGCCTAACACTTTTGAATTTTAATTGAATTAATTTTCATGAATTTTGTGATAAATTAATTTTGATTTAATTTTACTTAATTGATTCAAGAAGTAATTAAACTTTACTTTGTTTTCAAGTAACAGTAATTTTCCCTGATATTGTGAATTTCACTTATAAATTTTGAGTTTAATAATAAATTTTTGTATTTAAAATTTCTATAAGTGTTTATTTTCACACCAGCATATAATTATATTTGTGTTAGGTAGAAACATAGAGTGGTAATTGATCTGTTTTCCTTCAATTAACTTACCGTGACTTAGAACCAGGGAAGTACTTAGACTTATGAAATCAGGGAAATATTTAGACTTTTAAAGTTGTTGATGGAGTGATGCCCTTTGATTAATTTAATTACTTACAAGATTACCCCACACCTGCTTTGATGAACTTAGTCTGATTTTCTGTAATACTGGTAAGTTGTTAAGGGATCACTGTTGCCTTTAGAGTATTCAGTCGTTTAATTCAGGTGTCCTGCTGTTGTGAGGTAACAATTAATGAATGGTAAGTGTAGTAACCAGATACTTGGCACTTTGTCACACACAACAATGTTTTGTATATACAAATATATATATATATATATATATATATATATATATATATATATATATATATATATATATATATATAAATACATAGTGCGCCGCGCAATCTTGGGCATCTGTTTTTATCCAGTCTCAAATTATAGAAAAAAATATTTGTTTTCTGCGCATCTTCAACAAAAATACTAAGACAAACATGACAATGACAGTTTTATTCACTGTGCATATTCGAATATAGACAGAAATTCAAACAATTAAAAGATAGAATGTTATTCAGACGTCGCTGACAATGAGATATGTAACCGTCATTCGCGTTTGCAGTGTATTTCAACATTCATACTGGACGTACTTGAAATCAAATTTCCGACAGCTCTGTATAAAAGCTCGCAATGAAAAAAAAATAATCTCAAGCTTTCGTATCTGGCTGTGATGAACATCGTATAATATTAAAATCTGCTCTCTAAAGACTACCCTTCTTTGATATCGTACTACAGAACTAGATATTCTAGATTAAATTAATCTAAGGTCTAAGTAATTATGGATTATCTCAAGCCTTATGCATTCCTTTCAAATCGTGAGCGTGGAGGTGTGAATGATTGGTATTAGTTCAGTATACCCGATTAATGGCATGCTTCTTTCTCCCTTTATGTCATGACGACTACATAAAAATATGTCCTCGTATATGTCCAGTGAGCTATTGATTTTCACTTTTATGCTTTCCGGTTTCTGCCGTGTATATGATTTTTTAGTCATTCTTTCAGCCGTTAACCTAAACTTTTCCCTATCGATCACTGTTCTATTTATTCATAATTAATTCAGTGTTTATATTTTGTTGTTACCAGCATTTGTATGATTAGAGTAGTTATTTTGCTGTGATGAGCCTTCTCTTAACTTTTTTCTTTTTTTGCCTCTGATGGCAATGATATGACCTCCTCTGT
>NC_087207.1:29999868-30024868 GCF_015104395.2 Macrobrachium nipponense | reverse complement strand
TAATAATAATAATAATAATAATAATAATAATAATAATAATAATAATAATAATAATAATAATAATAATAATAATAATAATAATAATAATAATATCCTTCATTTCAGCTCAGGGACATATACATGGAATATGCAAAATACAGACAGTAACATACACAATCTAGGTACATGAGACATGATGAAAATATGGATAATCGGCACTTATCCACAAAATAGCTGAGGTAGCATAAAAGATAGTAATCATAATACTGGTAATAACAGTAATAATATTGGTGAGAAAAAAAATGCATTGAGAGTTATAACAGTTAGTGCACAAATTATATAACTTAAATTTCAACTAGAGATCTTGGGTGGTTACAGCAGTCAGGTCCAGAGGGCTAAATACGAAAATTGAATGTAAAAAAACTTTAACTTGATAGTAATCACAGTAATAATTAAAAATTAAAATATCAGCAATAAATATAATAATGACAAAATCAGCAGATGACATCTTGCCAGTACAGAGATGAAGTCCTTTAGGGGACAAAGGCCTCATTTTCCCATCTTTCCCACAATTTAGATCTTCTTGCTTCACTCCTTAGGATGCTTTGTATGAGCGAGTTGCTGCTGTTTCTCACTCGGGTTACCAGACTGGACATTGTTCGCCTAACAATGATTTTTAAATTGTCCAGGTGGTTTTCTATGAACATCTGTGTGGCGGAAAGATAGCGGGGAGTGTTTGTGTGGCGTCTCAGAATGTCATTGTGCACAACAGTGATGCGTCTCATGTTCTCTCTGGTATAGTTCGTCCAGAGGGAACACCCATAGATACTGTAGCAGTACGAGCGGAAGAGAAGCAGTTTCACGTCTCGGTGACAGAAGGTGATAATGTGACCCAAATACGGGAATTCGTGCACAAATTCCAGCCGATGGTTTCCGGGGAAAATTTATGGTTCTGCAATATGCTTAAGCGATCTCGTGAGCAGCGACATGCACTGGGTCTTGGTTTCGTTGGGGATTATATCAAATTCCTCTGCATATTGGCGGCAAGTGTCGATGAGTCGTTGGAGACCTTGCACTGATGGGGAAATCAGAAACATATCGTCGGCGTAACAGAGGTTGTTTAGTTGTTTCATTGACAGTGCATCCAATTGGGAGTGAGTTCAGTTTGACATTCAAGGCATCTGTGTACGTATTAAACAGGTATGGAGAGAGAATGCCCCCTTGCCGAAGCCCGTTTAGGGAGCCGAAGGTGTACGATAATATGTTACTCCATTTGACAACAGAATTGCTGTGGGGCGAACCAGCAATGTAAAATGCTAATTAGATATAGGGGTGTGCCCCTTTTATGCAGCTTCAGGAAGAGCTTCAGGTAGTTTACTCTGCCAAATGCTTTTCTCACATCTATAAAACAAAGGAAAACAGGAGAGGCTGGTGTGTAGAAAGGGGAGAAGTCTCACTAGAAGAACAGACTCAAGTATCATCGATGCGATCGTTGTGATTGCAATCGGCTGGTAGTTGGCAGGGTCAGCTGCATCCTTTAGCTTGTTTTTGATTAATGGTATCAAGTGAACTAAGAGTAGGGAGTCTGGAAGAAACTGGTGAATTATGCACGCATTGAATAGGGCAGCTAGCAAAAGGTAAATTAGGATGGCAGAATTTGAAAGCCTCTGCGGGAAGACCATCACACCCGGGCGATTTATTATTAGGTAGGCTGTTTATGGCATCGCTGATGTTACCTGGCGTAATACGGTCTGCAAAATGAAATTGAATGTTGTCATTAAGGAGGTTATCTACATCCCTTCGGGAATCTTGATCATTTATGCAATTCAGGATATTTTTGAAGTGATCGCCCCACATACTTGCGATAGCTTCGTCTCCGACTGCTTCCCTTACTCTCTGTGATAGCTTTTTCTTGCAATAGTACCTTTAATGATATCTGAGAAAAATGAGAAGAAATAATATTCTACTAAAATCTGTAATTTAAAGAGACAGACAGACGGACACCACACACACACACACACAGAGAGAGAGAGAGAGAGAGAGGAAGCCGTACTGTGAAAGAAATTGCTTTGAGAAACATCTCCGCTATAATGAAATACGTGCTAAAATAACCAATTACTTCCGAGAGAGAGAGAGAGAGAGAGAGAGATAGAGAGAGAGAGAGAGAGAGAGAGAGAGAAGGGGGGGGGGGGTTGGATGCACAAGCAGTATTGATAGAGAAGCTGCTTTGAAAATATCTCCGCTATAATGAAATACGTGCAAAAGCAACCGGTTACTTCCGGATAAGAGAAACAGAGAGAGAGAAGTTAGAAATTAGCATTTATATACATAGAGCATACGTGGTCCCTTTTTTTTTTTTTTTTTTTTTTTTTTTTTTTTTTTTTTTTTACACTATACATGGACGCCTCTGGAAGTGACTTTAAAGGGCATAACATTGTCACAGTAATCCTTTCAAAGTAATGAACGGATCTCAGAGCGCTTCCGTGCATGGCAGTTGAATCTCGGCCATTTCGGTAAAAGAGGTATTGCCTAATTACGTGCATTCCATTTCCGAGAACGGCTGTTCGAAAATTACACGAAATTCTACTAGGTTTGTGTTTTTATTATCATCCTGTTGATTAACCGGTATTCTAATCTTGAAAAAGGTCACCTTTATTCTATAGTAGGTTCATATCGTGCATTTGATGCCTAGGCCAGTCCCTTACGACGCTCCTGATTGGCTGTTGATAAGCCAATGACAGGGCTGGAAACTCTCAGTATCTCTCGGGACTTCATATGGGTAGGATCTATGTTCCACCTCTCCTAAGGGATACGTATTTCAAAAGTATCTCTCAGGAGAGGTGGAACATACATCCTGCCCCTGTGAACTGAGAGTTTCCAGCCCTGTGATTGGCTTATCAGCAGCCAATCAGGAGCGTCGTAAGGGACTGGCCTAGGCATCAAATACACGGTTGATGTGAATCTACTATAGCAACATGTGTGAAAGCCTTGAAGTTTATATTTTTTTATTTATCTATTTTTAGTTATAGATTTTCTTTCATTTTTTCATTAACGGTAACCTAGCACGAGAAAGCCTGGGCTTACTTCGCAAATAAATGGCATTCTATTCAAATGCTCGCTCACTTTCGCAATAGCAACAATAAGGATGATGCAGTGAACTTCTCCATCATCTTACCCACTATTGCGAAATACTTCTCGTCAGGTTGTTTTCTTTCCTTTCTCAAGTTTAATGACCTTTTTTCGTTATCAGTTTGGCACTTGGAAATTGCTCCCCGCAGAAAAGACCCATTAATCCTGCACAAGAAAAATAATCGCGAAGTTATTTGTTACACAGTTCAATAAAGCCAGGAAATAATCAGCATACAATACCATGGGCATAAAACTCTCCGGGGTCGAAGGACTGATTGCTGAATGATTTACCAGTAACGCTTTTGAAAAAAATCTATAGGAATAAAAAAAAGATGGGTTCTATACGATATACACATTTATGGCGACCGAAGCCTATGAAAGAGAAAAGTGAAAATCGGTCCTGAACCTTTGACGCTTACTATCAGGCAAAGTAGACTGGATCTCTCATAATAAAAAAAAGAAAATAGTAGTTTCCTTGTTCTTTGTTAATTTGTTAAATATTTTCTGCACAAAAACTAGGATGGACCAGCCCCTTGGAAATCAATGTTATAGTTAAAATTGAGACGATAATATGCTATCGCTCTGCTCTTTAAAAAGGGAATTCGCTCCAATAAGAGCAAATCTTGTAGTGTAGAAGATAAGAGGAAGTCGTAAAATAATCTGTTTCAATAAGGGTGATCTATATCAGGTCAGAGGGACTCAAATATGCAGTAGACTGCCTTCGTCTAAAAGGTTTGTCATAAATCTTATAACACTTGGTCTCGGTTGGAAAAGGCTTGTGGAATTTTATTCTTTCAATAAAATATGCCAAAATCTTTTAAACGAATCTTAGCAAACAAACTTTCTGTATTTAAAGCAATGTCATGTGTATGGTTTTTCTGTGAAAAAATTAAACAAAATTGAGTTAGATCAATGCTATAGAACAGGGGTTCTCAAAGTGGCCCCCAGGGGTCAATAGGATTATCCAAAGAGTCTATGAATAGTCAGGGGGTCAAAAGGGGGTTGGTTGATGAATAACTAACGTGTCGGAGAATTAAGTTACATATACCCGTACATCTAAAGTTCCAAAAATATTTTCTTACTAGGTGTTACTTTTTTATCATTCTGAATGTCAAGCACTAACTAAAACTACTCTAATTGATTCTGAAATAGTTTTTTTTTTTTTAATATTAAATGCTAGTCTAGGGGGTCGATAGAAAATTTGAACCTTCATAAGGGGGTAGAGGAGTTAGGAAGTTTGAGAACCCCTGCTATAGAATATGAAAATATACGGATATAAAATGCCTCTTCGCGAAGAACATCTATTTCAGAAGATTGAAATACTGCCTGGGTTTAGTTGCATGAACTGAGCGACAGTTTTCTTCATGATGAACAGCTAAAAGCGCCGATAAGTACCGGAAGTCAGATATAAGGTGGAAATGTATTACAATTCGCCTACCTCTATAAATACCTGTAATAGGTTTCACGCGTTATCTTACTTACGTAGGATAGGAAAAAAAAATTATTTATGAAGTTTAACCGATTCGAAGCAGTAACATTTTTATCAAAACACCATTAGTGATGCAATAGTAGTCCTGGAACACCATAGCTATTGGCCCCCATTGCCTTTTTCTGTCCGCCCTCAGATCTTAAAAACTACTAAGGCTAGAGGGCTGCAAAGTGGTATGTTGATCGTCCACTCCCCAATCATCAAACATACCTAATTGCAGCCCTCTAGCCTCAGTAGTTTTTTTTTTTTTATTTAAGGTTAAAGATATCCATGATCGTGCGTCTGACAACGATATAGGTACCAACAATACAAGCCACCACCTGACCGTGGCTGAGTTTCATAGGCGGCGGCTAAGAGTTTCATGGGCGGTGGCTGAAAGTTTCATACTGCATTATACGCTGTACAGAAAACTCGATTGCGGCGAAGAAACCGGTGCATTTTTTGCTGGATTTACTCTTCTCCGGTCTTTAAATAATCGGTGCCGTCCCTCTCGGAGGTGAGTTGGGCGGTTCTCATTTGCGGAGGAGACTGGCCAAAGTCACGCAAATTGCTCTTTAGGGCGCTTTCTTCCTTTCTTACTTTAATTCACCAAAGGGAGAGACGAAAAGTAATAAGCAGCTGCATGTAATTTTATCATTTAGCTTTCTTGGCTCAACTTATGGGTATTTAATCAAGTATGTAGAATTCATGACGGTATATCTGACCGGGTGAGGGTATGCTTCATGAATTTCAAATTCTGATAAGACGAGAATATGTTATGAGAGAGAGAGAGAAAGAGAAAGAGAGAGAGAGAGAGAGAGAGAGAGAGAGAGAGAGAGAGAGAGAGAGAGAGAGATGTATTTAAGTGTCAATCCTGCGTGTCGTTGCATATGAGAGATACCAGAATGAATTATGATTCATCTCTTGATTAATGGCTGTTGTTGATAATTGAATTTTAGCCCATAACACATCATGTCAAGGATATGAATAAATACAAAGCATGTGTTACCAGAAAATTTATGAAAATGATTATATGTAAAAGTCGCCATGGCCCTAAAAAGAAAAACTCTCGAATAATCTTTAAAATCTGGTTAGTGCAAGAATGTCTAAATCATCTCCCAGTACTTTATGTCTGGATTTTCCAGCAAGATATTCTCTGTCTTTGGTCACTTCACTTTGAGCAATGCACATCCACATCCTGCTTAAGACGAGTTTGTTACCTCTATATATTTCGAAGGAAAACTATCGATGACTTGTGTCGTTTTTTGCGGTTTGAGCATCGTATTGTTGGTTGGGAAAGGCCACCTCTTTTGCCATTGCCTTGGAGTATATGATCTTATAGGTCGTGATTTCCGGTTGCCGGACTGGTCGTTTGTTAATCCTTTCGACTACAGGCACCACTCGTGTGAGCAATTGGTCTTGAACTATTTGTCTGAGAGGCATCATTATTTGTCTTCTTGATAGGACTCTTCCTTGTATCCCTTAGGACATCCCTACCAAGGTATTATATCAGAGGAATTTGAAGAGTAATTAAAACTGTTTGCTAAAGCTGAAATGAGTGCAATAACGAGCCTGTAATCAGTAGGTACAATATTTTATGGATTTCGTTCGGGTATGGTTTCATGAACACAAATTATTGCCAAACCTACTTTAATTTTTTCTCAGTTTACTGAGCGATTCTAACGTTTTGGAAGCATCGTTCATATGATCCTGAAAATTTGTAAACTGGAGTAGACACTATACTGAATAAGCTACTTAATTATAGGCGGTAGGTAAATAGAAGATTTTTCTTTTAGACCTCATTTCTTGTTACGTTAGTTACCGCTGTTGTACTAGAAGGTTCCTCATAGGTAATTTCTGTTTTATACTAGATGCTCTCTGTGAATATAGTTGCTAAAAAGCGTGCGGACGTCAAAGTGTTCAAAGGTATTTTTGCTATTAAAATGAAGGTTTCCTGTGAATGAGACTAGGATATTTTATGATTTATTTATTTTAGTTCAACCTTAGATGCACGTGTGGTGAACAGTTTTTAATTACAGTATCTATGTTCTTGATAACCTGCTTTTCTCTTTTGTGTTTGCGAAGAATAACTCGATAGGTTATCGGGAATTTAATCATGTGGTATTCTTGCCTTGGTTTTCTTTTATCTTATAATTTGTATTATATATATATATATATATATATATATATATATATATATATATATATATGTATTATATATATATATATATATATATATATATATATATATATATATATATATATATATATATATATATATATATATATATATATATATATATATATATATATAATACAAATTATAAGATAAAAGAAAACCAAGGCAAAAATACCACATGATTAAATTCCCGATAACCTATCGAGTTATTCTTCGCAAACACAAAAGAGAAAAGCAGGTTATCAAGAACATAGATACTGTAATTAAAAACTGTTCACCACACGTACATCTAAGGTTGAACTAAAATAAATAAATATATGACAAACAGACAAACTTATGGAAGAAAAATAGTACTTCCATGATAAAATAAAGTAGTTTGTAACAACTTACAGCGAAATGTGCCAAATCTCTGGCAAAGTGTTGGAATAAACTCAAATTAAATCAACGGACGACTTCAATTAAACAACTAATTTACTGAGTACCCGGGCCATTGAATTCAGATCCATTTCCTGAAGCAGAAAACTTTTGCATTTGGAACCTGAGCGTTGGAAGCTAACATTGATTGTTAACAAAAACGTTTCCCATTTTATTAGTATTAACTTGAAATGTAACTTTTGTGATTAAAAAAAAAATAATGTTCCTTCCATGAAATTCTCAGTAATAGGCCAGTACTTAACAATTATGAAAGGTAAATGCCCATGATAGTAAAAGTGAAGTTTCTGCGTTTATCCCTCCGATACATATCTGATACTTCTACCGAGTAACAAAAATAGTTCTCTAATATTAAGGAAATTTCCCAAAGCGCTTCAAATTTCCCATTGTTATAGGAAATCTTTTAAAACTAATTTCCAAAATACTTCCCACTAGCTGTCAAGAATGTTTTGTACCCCACCTAATAAATACAAAGATGAGAACTTAGGGAGTTTTTATTCTTATTCTTTTGATACTTAAATTTATTAGTTCTGAATAACAAGTCATTCAGTGTCACTCGGGTGCTCGCTGAAGTCATGCTTTTGTAAATACACAAATAAGCAAGGACGCATTTATTTTATTGTATAACAGCATCCAAGTAAACGTAAAATGACTATTGATAATTTGCTGTAAAATACATCATTTCGAAAATTAAAAGATCCCATGCTTGATGATTATTCACAGTTTATTTGGCAGCTGTAATATATTTATCCTTTGTATATCATTCTAAAAGAAATGTCATTTTCCTCAATGATACTCTTGTAGGAGGTTTTGTAATCAAATAAAATTCAAAAATTCGTTAGTGCATTTACTAAGCCTTAGACTTTAATCATGACCACTGGAATGGGATGGTATGATTATGTACACACACACACACACACACACACACACACACACACACACACACACACACACATATATATATATATATATATATATATATATATATATATATAGATAGATAGATAGATAGATACACAACACACACACACACACACACACACACACACACATAATATATGTATATGCAAGCGGCTAAATTACTTTAAACTTGCAACAAATTTTCTTCGTATCTCATCCAGGTTTGGAAGCTAAGATCTGAAATATTCACTTTCTGTTCCGATCACAGACTACTACAAACCACTTAATGGTGGAGTTTCTATTATTCACCCTCTAGACACCAGCAGGCCTGCTGACAGCTTCAGGCATATTTCATACAACGTCTTCTCGTACTCTGGTATGGATTAAATGTTTAACATGGGAATAGACAGAGTACGGTTGCTTTTTTTCGTGAAGTATATTGGGAACAGAGAGTTAATTTGACTCGAGAAAATTGGCCCCTTAGTTTTTCATACGAGTATAATAGACCAGGTCTTCAAATAATCAGGTGGCAGCACAGGAGCGTTTCATATCAATTATTAAAGAGACAGATTGACGAAGGGGGGGAGATTTCTAATCTTCAAAAGAATCAGGTGTGGCGACGGAAGAGACAGAGCTTGACAGCTATACTCTTTGGGATTGACAGGGAAAGAGAGGACGAAGAGGCAGAAGTAGAAAGATCACTCTGTCAAACATTGTAACCAAAGAAACAACCCTTTCTTCCACCCTGATCGTTATTCTAGGAAGAGGAATTGTTCCGAAAACACGAAGGGAGAGTCATTAACATAGACCAGTTCCCCGGAGACATCACGTAGGTTTCTGAATATAAGAAACGATACTCTTATATCAATCAGTCAAGTGCTAGGTTGGACATGGCGTAAACTTAGCAGTAGGCGTCTCTCTCTCTCTCTCTCTCTCTCTCTCTCTGCATCCCAAGCCATCCAAGATTGGAAGATGCAAAATATAACGGAAGATCCATTATATAACGGAAGATGCATTAGCAATTCTCTGGTAGACATTAGAGGTGCCTCACACTGAGGGAGCTAGGGAAACCCGAACGAGCCGTAAGGTCTGTAAGGTAAGGTAAAGTCTCTCTCTCTCTCTCTCTCTCTCTCTCTCTCTCTCTCTCTCTCTCCGAACATTTGATTTATTAAATAATCACGAACCTCAAGAGCAATTTTAATTTTTATGTTTATATTGCATGTAAATTCAATAGATGTTCGGATAGATTCATTTATGATATATTGTTTCATACACATCCTAATTGACCTCGGTATATTCTATGAAAATGCACTGCTTTCGCACGCTGCGTTTTTTTTTTTCTTTTCTCAGAACAGAACGTATAATATCTCTTGAGTAGTGCTTGCTTTAAGAATACAGCTACGAAAACAAGGCAATGTGAGGGCACAGATAACAATAAAGAAGAGTAAACAAACAACTTAAGCATACAAAACCAGTCTTCAGAGCAAAATACACCTGGTGGAATATGCAGTTCATGTACGCGCGCACTAGCGATATATTTATGAAATAACAGGATTTTTTCGTTTTCACTAAAATTCCAGATGCAATGGATTCAGCAAAAACCAGCCCGAGAAGCCATTAAAAACTCGTTAAGTTTTCTGTCGGGGATGAAGTTTTGCTGAAGTGAAAATGGAAATTCTCTTGACTTCGCGTTTGCTCCTTGGCCAGGCAGTAATACACGAGTCGGTTCTGTTATTTCTAAACTCGTTTCTTTATTTTATATTTGGTTTTATGCAAGTTTGCTTCTTAGGCAGGCAGGTGATATGTGAGTCTATTCTGTTATTTCTAAATTCTCTTGTATTTAATTTTGATTATTTGGTTTTATTTATTTTTTATTATTTGGTTTTAATATATTCTTAGAATGATTAAACGTCTTTTTTTGATAATGTACCATTTAAATGCGACAGGTTATTCAATCCATCGCTGTTATTTTGAACATTTTCCAACCAAGGTCCGACTTCGCTCTTACTGCAGATTCCATAAACCTTAATATTTGGGATATTCATTCTAGATATTGAATATTCTCTTTATATTGAACCTTCATTCTGTATGTTGAATACTCACTCTGTGTACTGAGTATTCACTCTGTATCTTGAATATTCACTGTATATATTGTGAATATTCAATATATATTGAATATTCATGCTATATTTTGAATATTCACTCTATAATGAATATTCACTCTATATTGAATATTCAATATATACTGAATATTCACGCTATATTGAATATTCGCTCTGTATATTGAATATTCACACCATATTGAATATTCAATCTATATAGTGATATTCACTATGTATTGAATATTCACTCTATATATTGACTATCCACTCTGTATATTGAATGTTCACTCTGTATCTTGAATATTCACTCTGTATATTGAATGTTCTCTCTTTACCTTGAATATTCACTCTGTATATTGAATATTCACTCTTTATACTGAACCGCTGGTTTGTCTTCGTAGCCTTTGCATTTAATCTCACATGTTGATCAGGAGTATAGGGTAAATTTCACTCTTTACTCTGAGGTCGCTTGAATCAGTTTCAGATATCGGCTAAGAGTGGTGTCATTTACCTCTATGCCAGGTATTTCCCTACTTCGTTTTCATAAACAACTGATACCACAGGTGCAACAGTATCTCAGATGAATAAAATGTAACTACAGCACGCCAAAAATATTTCGTAATTCCGGGTATTATATATTGATCTTTGGTCGTTGGTGGCTCAATCCAATTTCAAACTTAAATAAAATAATACTTCACCAGGAATATTATTAAGTCAGGCACATGTAACCTATTATGCACGTGAATACATATATATATATATATATATATTCTATATATATATATATATAGTATATATATATATATATATATATATATATATTATATATATATGTATATATATATATATATATATATATATATATTAGTATATATATTATATATATATATATATATATCATATGTATATATTATATGTATATAGCAACCTAAGAAAAATTAATCGAACGATCCTATCTTTCTAATTTAAAATTTTATACATGCGCCAGTGTAAGGTAATAACAAAAAAGGATTTTACAAGTTTCTAACAATCTTGGAGGATCCAGGTATTGAAAAATGTTAGCACAATCTTCCAAGAAGACATCCATCAGAACTAACAAATTCTGGAGGAAATATTTATGCCTGGGCTGTTGGGGAATGTGAGCCGGGACAGATCCTAGGCCACTTTTTGGATGAAAAAGGATGGGAGGCTGAAGGGCAACAGCTGTCAAATGCATAGTCTGACAGGAGGATTTCTCTCTCTCTCTCTCTCTCTCTCTCTCTCTCTCTCTCTCTCTCTCTCTCTCTCTCTCTCTCTGTAAGTTAACAGGGCTATGACATAATGTTGCTGAATTCTGACACATCTTATTTGATATGCTAATTTCAGTTCTAGTCATTACATTAAAATAGAAGAAGTTTAAAATGATCATTAGTATCGAGATACAAATCCATGCAAATTATTTTCGAGATTCTTAGTTCATTTTATTTTGACTCTCTCTCTCTCTCTCTCTCTCTCTCTCTCTCTCTCTCTCTCTCTCTCTCTCTCTAGACGGACGGTCACCATAAAAGGTTAAATTAGAGGAACATCTAAGAGCTTCCGCTGCTGTCCAAGTCTGTTTTTGAAGTAACCCTTTATATTATTATAATGAATATAATAATGATATGAAAGTTGTGACGTTCTGCTCGGAGAAAAATGCTGTCCCCCGTCAGTCCAGATGACGGTTGGCCGTGATATATTAACAAGAAACAAAATAGAACGAAGGCGCATCTTTTTGTTTTGAATACTGCACGCTGATTTAACTCTTACCTTCTAAACAACATCAACCTCTTCTTATTAAGTGTTGTTATTCAAGTTTTAAATGTTATGAAAACTAAAATGGCGGCAATGGCATTTATGTACTCTGCACTTCGTAATATAAATTATTCAGGTCTGGAGTGTCAGTTACGGAAGTAGAGATGAAGGAAAACAACTGCCTGCTAGTAATTTAGAGTATTAAACCGTTATTTAACGTCACTGTAATTTAAAGAGTATCCTTGCATACTTATTAAACGTTAATCGTTATTTTGTTTTTCACTTGCAGGTAATCTGCTCCGTGGGAGTTGGCTTCCCAGGATTAATGATGATAATAATAATGATAATATAATAATAATAATTAATACTAAATAATTAATAATAATAATAATTAATAATAATAATCATAATAATAATTCAATAATAATTAATAATAATAAAATAATAATAATAAGCAGGTAACTCCAGCCTGCAGGAGAGAATCTTACTAAGACAGCACTCTCAGGGGCTAACGAGCGGTTATTTGAAGATTGTGCTTGATTATGAATTAAAAATTACCCCACATACATGCACATGTATATATATATATATATATATATATATATATACATATACATATATATATATATTATATATATATATATATATATATACATATATATATATGTATATATATATATTTATTTATTTATTTATGTATATATACATACACACACACTTACAGATATATTATATATATATATCTGTAAGTGTGTGTGTATGTAGATATATATATATATATATATATATATATATATATATATATAGAGAGTAGAGAGAGAGAGAGAGAGAGAGAGAGAGAGAGAGAGAGAGAGAGAGAGATTAGTTGATAACAACCTTTCCAGGATTTGAAGGACGCTAAGTTCAAAGTTTTCAAACACAAAGAGAATAGCGGATATGTTGAGAAGGAATGGAAGGCTTTTAGAGTCACTTGTTAGCACTGAGGGATTTCAGGTGCTCATTGCTTGGGGTTGGGGACGGGGGAGGGGGTGGGGTGTGGTGTTGTTGAATCATGGCTATATAGCCGCTTGTTCGTACTCTTGCTTCTTCCTTCACTTTTGGAAAATGGTAGCCTTGGTTGACTTCATGGTCGGTGGCTTTTTTTTTTTTTTTTTTTTAGTTTTCTGTAAAAGAAAACTATTGATATGGCTATTTTTCCGTCCGCACATTTTCTGTCCGCCCTCAGATCTTAAAAATGACTGAGGCTAGAAGAGGGCTGTTAATTGGTTGTTGATGCCGAGTCCAATTCCGGAGGTGTTGTCGGTGGACCTTCACTTCATTGCATCTGGGGAGCAACTGAGTGCTCCCCGGCCGCGAAACAGGGATTTTGAACTAGAAAGCAGCCATGAAACCTCAGAGCTTTGACAAAGACAAATTATGGTACGGGAGGAGATATAGGTCACATTGAAATTTAACCGAAATAAAGAAGTCATTAGTACCTTAAGTTGCCAACTAACATCAATAGTGAAGCTGTTTCACAATCGTCAACTGACAGAGAAATAAAAATGAGTCAAAAACTGATACAAATAAACTAGTAAAACAAAACTGTTTCCCAGCGCGTTGCAGCAGACAAGAGTCAATTTGGAAGAACGGCTTTCGTTTGCATGAACATGTGTATCCGCGCCAAGCTGAGCTCTTTGAATACACACCGGCGGAATATTTATAGGGCGTCTCTCGCCTTCTCTCACGCGTGTATCTGTTCAGAGAGCAAGGGGGCCGGCCTCCCTTCCTTGCTTTAACAAGCACAATTCAGAATAAACGAATGCGGCGGTTATTTCTCATACGTTACTGTTCCTCCATCTTTGAAATTTAGAGCACAACTTCCAGGCCAGTTTTGTGAAATGTCAAGGGCTATTTTTAATGATACAGATATTCAGTATGGGTCAAGAGTGCTCTTCTTTTCATTCAAGAATGACCAATAGATAAACTCAAACTTGGCCGGACAAGGTGATCAGGGATCACAAGCCTTCACCATAATAGGACAAAATGAACGTAGGTATCCAAATACTCTATGGCTTTCACGTTTACTTACAAACACTACCCAGTGATGATAACAATAAACGAGGCAATAAAAAAATACTACCTCCAATTACAGACATGGATTCACTTCTCGAAAATCAGAATTTTAATCATTTCGTTGAAAGCCGTTCGTTAGTTTTGCATGTAACTCTGCTAACAGAGTTGTAGATAAAATAGATCCAAAAACATAAATCCTTGGGTAGAAGTAAAATAGGGAGTGTCTTCGCTCTTCTTGCTAAAATTATTTTGCATGTTTGTATGTATGTATGTATGTATGTAAAGATTAACAACACACAAAGCATTTGTGTTTATATATACAAGTCATGTAGATAAGTAAAATTTGGACCAATTAAAGTGAAATGATGAAATTGTCTGTTGTCAAATTTTAGTGCATAACTCCCGTGATGTCTAACCCTTCACTGCTAGTGTTTACATCTTCATGAATGAAGCAAATTCCATCTGCCTCCATCCCCTTCAGTTGTTTTTTTTCATCTTCTTCTTCTTCTTACCTGTTTTAAGAGCATGAGATCGAGGCATTCAGTTTTTTTTGTTTTTTTTATATGTAGCCAGAATTCTATTTACAGAAACTAATGGAAAATGTTGTTCTATTCACTGTAGCTATTTCAAATATATGAAATATTTATATTCTCGTTACGTGCGTGCTGTACCAAAATGTTTTTGTATTCATCGTTCCTTGTTGACATACTCCTTTTTATTTTTTCATTGTAACCTAAGGGTATAAATGATTTATTCCAGGTATTCGATCTCGACTCGTGCAAAATAAAAGAAGATAAACGCGAAGAATAATCCAGCGAACACTATACCCGTCTGACATATTTTCCCGGATATCCAGGTACTACAGTAGACTATAAAATAAAGAAACCTATCGTGTACTATGATTAGAAAATGTCAAATGGTTATTACTTGCATTGGCTATACGGCTCTTGTAACATTTTTGACTTGGCAGTAAACCCGGAATTTCCTTAAGTCTTTATATGTCCGTATTTTACTGGACAGTTTACAACTGGGACTTTTTCTCTTCTTTATTTTCGTTGCCAGTACTTTGAATTAAAGTTGTTTAGGGTTTAACATTTATAGATGATAACAAACTCTCTCTCTCTCTCTCTCTCTCTCTCTCTCTCTCTTCTATCCTCTCTCTCTCTCTCTCTCTTAAAAAAAACTTTACTGTTGATGAATTTCAGGTACCTCTCCTACATAAACTTAAAGACCGGATGATCTCACACAAAATTAATTTGGGATACAGCCAATTATCATAATGAGGAGTTATCTTATTTAAAAGACCCATATTTATGAAAATTATCGTATAAGCCAAAGAGCAAAATGAAAGGGGGAGTTGTTCTTTCATAACCTTATATCATATAAAATCCCCATTTTTACGCGAGAAAAACATTATGCATGTCATATTAACTTAGCTTTATTTTTTCTGGATTATAATACCTATAGGCTAAAACTTAATATAAAATGTTAAAGTTTGCCCATTCCCTAAGATTTATTAATGGCGGATACGTTATCAATATCATTAGACAAAATTGGTTTGATTATATTTTACACTTTATAGCGCATGTACACACTCTTTTTCAATTTACTGGGAATATAAACCGAAAATGTTACGGAAAAGACTTAGGATTCAGGGTCATTTTACTGCGCTAATACTTGGAAATTTGTAAAAGGTAGCGCAACGCTCGAAATGATATCAATTATCAGTAAATTGCATCTTTGTTCAGCCGATTTTTTGACTAATTCTTTTCACTCCGTTTCAAACGTTCTAAAACTACCTGAGATGTAGTTTGTGGTTATGTAAAGTAATTACACAAATCCGCATGTTATTTAACATAGAATCGACTTTTGGTGATATGTCCATGAGGCATATCCCGTGACTTAACAACATAGCAGTCTAATAACCATATGAAACACAGGTAAAGACTTCGTGTCATAAAAAAATAGATAAATAAATGAATAAATCGATTATTGGGTTAACTCCAAAATGAGATTAGAGACGAGGGTAATCCCAGACATGATCATTTCCACCGGAAGGACTCACACGAGAATTGGCTCCCATCACCAATCTCATTCTGAGCGATGGCTCCCTTAGTGGCTGCCACTATTCTTTTAGAGATCGTGAAGGAGTGAGTGGCGACAACAGGGTCAGCCAGGGGCTGGACCCACAAGAATTTTTAGTTTAAAAGATGGAACACTCGCCGGGCACACGTTTGTTGAGTTTGGGGATCGTTTCTGGCTTACCACTCACCAGTCCACACAGCTGTATGATGATGGTACCATCATCTGCTGGGTTCAAGAAGAATAAAGCGCTTTAGTGGCGTGGTTGGTTTGGTGTTTGCTTCTCACCTCGGTGGTCGCGGGTTCGATTCTCGGCCTTTCCATTGTATTTCTGGTGATAGAAGTATACTCTCGACGTGGTTCGGAGTCAAGTAAAGCCGTTGGTCCCGTTGCTGAATAACCACTGGTTCCTTGCAACGTAAAAACACCATACAAACAAACAATCAAGAAGAAATAAGGGCGTGTGGCTAGTATATGTTCTATAAGTAACTAGTTAAGGAGGCTCATATCGATGCCAAAGCATTCCAATCTCCTTCTTGTTGGGTTTATTCAACAAGTTCTCCAACCTAATAGTTTGAATTCCATCCATATTTCGTACAATGTGCCTCACACACACACACAGGAGAGAGAGAGAGAGAGAGAGAGAGAGAGAGAGAGAGAGAGAGAGAGAGAGAGAGAGAGAGAGGCATTGGTAGGGATTCTACACGCTAGCAGTCTATTGTTAGGTTTAAATGCGTTAATTTAGATCAGACTAGTAAACGGATACTATCCAGTCAGATCTTTTAGTTTCCATTTACACTTCCTTTAATGTTTGATTGGACCAGCTTTACCTTGACACAAGCCTTTTCATTGCAGTTCATACATAAGCGTACTATTTCACCATATTCCTAAACGTTGACTAACGTAATATAATTGACTTCTTACAGTGGTCGTGTCAGTAGTGACCGTTGATGGAACCCAGCATATATATAGTCTTCCCTTGGCTCTCCTGCCCTCTTACATTGGAGAAGTCTTCTCTCCCGTGTGCTAAGAGACGTTTTGGGAAGTTCTGGAATGGTAAGTACAATTGCCTTAGGTACTTAATGTATTTCAGTGTGCCTCTGATTTCAAAGAAAATACTCACTAACTCAGTTATTATACTAGTATTTTTTTTATATATATATCTTTTGGCGTGCGGCATAATTCTTCCGATGGTGCGAAGTAGCGGAATTCGTGCTTATAACCTTTTCTTTCTTATAACCTTCCCTCGTCTGCGAGGCAGGTCTGGCAAATTTTACATGAGTAATTTCATGTTTCCTTCCATTTATTCTGTGTTTTATTGAAGTTTGGGCTTCAAAATGGCACCAGTCTACATACTAAATACTGCACATTAAAATAGACGAACCTTTGTATAACTCTACTAAGATCATTTGTAATAACAATGTCAGTTTTATTTTAACATCTTTTTTTATCATTTCTCACATTCTACTCGTATATACTTTCACGATACTTTCCGGGTGTTGGAAATCAGACATTTCTTTGTTTCTTTTCGGCCACACTCAGAAGTCAGATACTGGCAAATAATCCAATACGTCGCTCTCTAATTATGAGCTAGCTGAAGTTTTCTCTAGGTGACCAACATTAGCACTAAGTATCTGAAATGTACAGATAAATGAAGTTCGGAGATAGTCAAAAGTGTTTCCATTCTTTGTCGACACTTGAGCAAAACACTTTCTGATGGTTTCCTTCTTCCCAAAAAGGAACATATTGGTAATTATTGAAACTCTTATCAACTAATTCATTGGCTTTTTGCGCCGTTTTTTTTCTAGTATTCGAACAATATTTACAAAGATAGAAGAGCGTTTACATATCAAGCTTGTGTCACTTTGTCAAGTCAATATGGCCTGGCATCCATTGCCTGTTGTTTATCGGAGAGAAATGTGACAGGCTTTTGTCCTGGGACAACGCCAAAGGAAACCGATTATTGGTGGCGTGGTTACCCACGCGTCCATGACACCCAGCATCAAAACAACGTCGTTTCTTTTGATGTGCCACTGCAAAACAATGCAATAAAAACTTAGCTGAGATGACGAGCAATTCCTGTCGTTTTTCATTTCTGGATCGATCGTTGCTGTATCAGTTGACACAGTTTGAGTTATTGTAACACCTCCGAAAGCAATGCAATGTATAAAAAGAGTCAATAGACGATGCAGCATGCATACAATTTAGAAAAATGCGTAAGTCTTAATAGTTAAATAATCGATAAGAATATAAAGAGGTAGAGGTAGGTAGAAAATATGGAGTACTTGCGAGGAAAGAATAGAGGTGAATGCAAGTCTTGTTCCCTATGTGTCACCTAATTTCGGAAGAGGTCCTCAAAACTTTCTAAATGTCGTGAAAACTTTGGTCACCTTTGATGTATATCCTAAGTTTGAGGCCCATAAACATTGAAGTTTTCTCTGTGGGGCTTATCAGGGGCCGGTTAACAAGAATATTTCAAGAGGAGGACCGAGAGTCTCTCTCTCTCTCTCTCTCTCTCTCTCTCTCTCTCTCGGATAAATGCAAAACGCTTGTCTTGAATGAGTTTCTTAACAATCTTAACAAAGCACTAGTTTTTTTATTTCTAAGCTCTTGACACCCATTAGTCCATGATGAAAAATGCGTTAGAGATTGTTCTGTTGGTCAGCAAAGAGTCAGCTCTTTGGACAAATCATGTGAATGCAAAAGGATTGCAATTTTCCGTGTTGAAGTCTTGAAGAAGTTACCCTGTAATCCAACTCAGAAAGGTTCCTGTTGAAATCATTCCCTCGCCGGTCAAGACTTGAAGTTCGACGGAACATTTGCAGAATTAACGCTTCCGGCATATATATATATATATATATATATATATATATATATATAGATATATATATATATATATATATAATATATGATATATATAACTCCAATTTCCGGAGCAACAGCTCGAAGAACAATCCAAGGCGGGTCAGGGAAAGGCACTATCCATATTCATTTTATTAAAATATATGCCGACGTTTCACAACTCCCCATAGTTGCAATTTCTAGGCTGCAAACAATCGAACATGGCAATCAATAAACTAATAATTATATAATCAAATTAAAAACATTCAGAATATAATTGATAAAACATTTCTTAAAGAATAAGCAAATGGCTGGTGACAACCTACCCAGAAGGAATTTAAAAACACTACTGTACTCGTATAGAGTTACAACGAGAGAGAGAGAGAGAGAGAGAAAAAAAAACAATAACAAACATACAGACAGAGAAAAACAGCTCAACAAGACCATCAGGCAATAAACAATATTATATATATATATATATATATATATATATATATATATATATATATATATATATATGTGTGTGTGTGTGTGTGTGTGTGTGTGTGTGTGTGTGTGTGTGTGTGTGTTTGTATACATTCTTATACCGAAAAGAGATTAATTCAAATTACTAACTTTCAAATTATGCAATAAAGTTATCCAGGTACAAATCACTCATCAAAGGACTGAATATTACTATTATCTGTCATTTATCAAGGCATTCAGAGTTCGCATTGTTTACAGTAAAAAAGCCAGAATAAGTGAAGCAACTTTCTTACTCCTCTTGTGATTTCCACTCATTAGAAGATCCTTTTAAAACAACCACTCATGGTAAGGCATTTCGATTCAGAGTTAGAGTTAAAATTGAAAATTGAAATAAAAGAAATGCATCTAAACTTTCCAGATACTTTCCGAACGGTATTCAAAAGACTCCAGATCTACGTTTTGCTGAAAACAAATGTCCTCCCATTCAGGACTTTCAGCCTAATATTTCGCTGCATCCAAATGCATTAGATCACCCGAAACTGCTCTGATGAAACGCATTACATCACGTCAAGTGGGAATTAACGAGGCTGCTTCGTCGATGATTGCTCTTAATGGCTCATTATGAGGACGTCGTGTAGGTTTCGCAAAAGAACATGACCACACGTACGCATAAACACAGACACTCACATACACACAGAGCTTGTTAGTACAGTCATAAATATTCACAGAATCAGAATTTTAGGTTAATACAACGAGCTCATTTCACGAAATATTATAATGGGTGTGTATCTCATTTGAGAAATATTAAAGAAAAAAAAAACATGACCCTGGATAACGTATTTCGAGCAGAAATGTAAACTGGAAAAGCTCCTTGGCTAAGATTCCAGGTCAATGTTCTAGTAAGACAACTTGCTTACGTTTTGATGACGTACATTAGGTAACCTTTGCTGTAATCATTTCAATAATTTTATTTGAAATGAGAAAAGTAACGCTATTTAACTGATTAGCCTAGGTAGTTTTCAAAGTATGGCCACATAAAATCTATCAGTGAGATAAAATCGGCATCTAATTGCTCCTTTAAGTCAAATGAGATCTATCGTCGATCTCTTTTCCGGTTTAAGTGAACAAATGGACGGAATAGTTCATAAGTACTTAGCTCGGTACAAGAAATGGAAGATCAATCGTACTTATCCAAAGAACATAACAAGACGATTTAGGTAGTATGAAGTCAAAAGTTGTCTGTGTATATTGACAAGATTTAACAAGAAGTTGTTTAAGAATTAAAAGAAAACATTTTAACGAAGGCGAGTGTCATGACTGGAGATATAACATTACATTTTGCACAGATAAGAATATAACCTTTTTTAGGAGAACGTATCCTCGTTGATGAAGAGTAAGGACTGGCCAATCCTGTTGACTCTGGTGTTCACTCCAATATTCAAAATTTGCAAACCTTGACAACACCTACTATCTAACCAGGAATGTTTGAGTGAATTTATAGTCTCTACAGAAAAGTTGTTTAAAAAATTATATATATATATATATATATATATATATATATATATATATATATATATAATATATATATATATATATATTAAGAGAGAGAGAGAGAGAGAGAGAGAGAGGAGAGAGAGAGAGAGAGAGAGAGAGGCGCCAACAGCTGATGAACACTGAGAAAGTAGGCTTATTTTCACTGAGAATTAAATTGCAGAGTTCATTATAGACTCCTCAAACAGGGATGAATAATTCAGATACAATCTGTTACCTCTTCTAAATTTCCTTCCACTTTTCTGAAATTACTTTCCTTGATTATACGGTAATTAAGTCTCCTCGCTTGAATAATGATGACATTAATTACTCGAGCGAGGTCTGAATTTTATTATACAATATATCCTGGCTGCATAAAAGCAAAATCATAGAGAATGTCAGAGACGATATGGAGGAGTGATATGGTAGTTATGTTGACAAAATCTTCGAGGGTTGCGTGAGAGAGAGAGAGAGAGAGAGAGAGAGAGAGAGAGAGAGAGAGAGAGAGAGAGAGTATCGTTGGGTTGTTTGTAGTTGTCGGGAATAATTGAGAGTTTGAATGTTTTCGTGTGTTTGATGTGTCACGTTCGTGTTTGGTGTTGCTGTATGGTAGTGTGTAAGTGCGTATGTGTTTTTCTGAAGAATGTGAGTGAGAGAGCTGTCGAGAGAGAGGCAGAGAAACAGCGTAAGTGGTGGGTGGATAGTTAGCAATGTTTTGCTTGTTGGGCGATCGTTTTGGGTTTTCTGCTTGCGCGGTTGTCGATTCAGTCAGTCAATCTTGTGATCAGAGTCTGTGGTAATTATAACAGATTATAAATCAGTCTGTATTTGACAGTTTTTGGAACAGTCATTTTGGTCAGAGGTAGTGAGTTACTGTTATATGTTTCTTGATTGTTTTGATGTTGTGTAAGTGAGTTTGTTGTGCTTGTGTCTGTCTGAAGGTTCTGTTGTATTTGATTTGTGAGTTGTTGTAAACTCTTGGTGATGATTGGTGTTTGTTTGTGTTGTTGGTTTATTGTGGTTGAGTTGTTTGTAAACTCTTGGTGATGAATTGGTGTTTTGTTTGGGGGGGTTGTTGGTTTGGTTTTTGGGTTGGAGTTGTTGTGTAGTCTCGGTTGGTTGGTTGGTTGGGTGTTTTTTTGGTGGAAGGTTTGGTGTCGTGGGTGCTTGTTAGTGTAGTGATTTGCCGTGTTGTTTTCAGTTGCGTGGTTTTTGTACTTGTTTGGTTCTTTTGGCTGTGTCTCAGCTACTGAATCTAGTGGAGAGCACAGCGTCTCGCCCTAATTGTGTCATGTTTCCTGGTGAGTAAGTGTGTTCGAGATTGTGTTTTTTGCCTTGCTGAACCAATTGTTGTCTTGTTAGCAATTAAAGTAACGCAAAGGGGAAAGTGTGGCTCGGGGACTGTGGGGAGGTCTTGCTCGTTTTTGTGTTCTTTAGCTTGTGATTCCGCCACAACGATGATCACGAGAGTCATTTGTAGTTATGGATATCTCTGTGGAATCGACTACTTCGAACTCAATAATGCATAGTAGTCTTCCTGAAAGAATGGTTTCAGAATTTAAGTTACTGCTGAAGAGAAACTTTGTGTTTTGATAAGATAATGAATTATAAGGTGTTCAGAACGAATTATGAATAGATTTAGGATGATTCTATAGTTTGTGGTTATTATAGCAATAATGCTGTACATATTAGAACAAAGTAGTCATAGCCCTGTCAATTCGAAGTGCCAGAGTCTAAGAAGAGGTCAGTTATTAGACAAGAAATAATAAATTAGCAAATCAATAAATGAACTAATAAAAATGAAAGTAAATAAAACACAACGAGAATTGCCTTAGGGTAGTAATACATCGTTGGAGGTTCCAATTATACAACATCTTCACCGAGACTGTTCCACTGTCCAGAGGTATAAGGAAAAATTGCAGAGAAGTGTGTTTGCCTGTGTAAATATTATTGATGCTATTGTTAATTAAATTCAAATGAAAATAAATGGAAATATTTTCAGAGTAAAAGAGATGAGAGAAATTGTTCCACTTTTGACGTTCAGTTGGTCATAAAAGAGTTAATACAGATGATTGGGTTTTATCCTGAAGAGTCAGTCTCTCTACAAAGATATTCATTCTGTGAATGGAGACTTTTTCCATTATTAGAAAAGTATATGTGAACTACTTTTGAACAACGGGGAAAGAAATAGATAAGCATCAAAGGTCTAATTCCATTTATTTTCATTTTGGATCTTCCCTCATTTTGGATTTGCTGTAGGTGTTCAGAAAAAGAATAAACTGTAGTTTGAAAGTGGAGCAAGGAACAGAGAGGAACCATTCTCAGTTTTGAATTAAGAAAAAGACTTCAAAAATGGACGCACTTATTAAGTAAGATATCCTCATGATAACTGTGGAAGGTCAGAAACTAATGAATCAATTTGTTTAGTCAAAACGTAGGGGAAAAACTATATCTAGTTTTTCGTTTATGATCATGAAGTGCGGATACTGGTTGCGAGTAATAGAGAAAAGTCCGAAGCTGATGAGAAGAACTGTTTGTGTAGTAAGAGATTAATAGTGTGAAATAGGAGGTGAGAGGGAGCGGATTAGGCTAAGTGGTAATCGCGCGTTGGTTCGGACCCCACTACAGGAGCAGAAGGTTTCTTCATTTATTTCATATCTGAATTTAAGACTTTAACGATCCCAAAAAATCTTAGGAAAAGGAGACGTCAAGATGTCACTTAGGCTACTACTAATACATACGTTAAAAAGATCACCGTAGGGGATGAGGCTCCTTTGGATGGGTGTAGGTCACTGACCAAAATGATGGAGGATGGTGTTGGAAGAAATGGGCCTCAGACCCTCAGTGTCCAGGGTGAGCCTGAGAGACTCAAAGATAACAGTGAATAGCGCCATCAGTGTAGATCTTTGACGCCGAACCGATCCAGCTTTTAAGTGTATCGTGTTTGCTGGTCCTCCTCACCCCGCTGTAATTGAATTGAATATAGAATTTAGGCCGAAGGCCAAGCAATGGGACCTATGAGGCTATTCAGCGCTGAATCGAAAATTGACAGATAAAGGTTGGAAGGGTGTAACAAGAGGAAAACCTCTAAGCACTTGCACTATGAATCAATTGTTAGGAGAGGGTGGAAAGTAAGATGAAGAAAGAGAATATAAAGGGAGGTACAGTAGAAAGAACGAAAGGGGTTTGCAGCTAGGGGTCGAAAGGACGCTACAAAAAACCTTAAGTAATGCCTACAGTGTACTGCATGAGGTACTAATTGACAGCAGTACCTCCCTACGGGGTCAGTCCACTAGACCTCATATTAGCTATAACACCTTTGCAGAAGTTACCAAACGTTGGACACGGCTCCAGCTGATAAAAGGCCAGTCAGGTTTTATGTTGGTGTGTGTGTGTGTGTGTGTTATTGATTGCAATTTCCTAAAAAATTACATGCCTCAAAAATATTTTGTCCATTAGAGTGACAGATGGAAAAAACTGACATGGAGGATTGCCCGTAATACGGAATAAAATCCCGCCAGATATCTGGTAACTATATTTAGTTTGTAATTACGCGCCTCGATGACAAAATTTAAAACGATAAAAACAGGAGTGCTTTCCATGAAAAAGCTTTCTTTTTTCCTCTGCCATTTCCAGATGAAATGTCGCTGCATTATAGGAAAAACTTTTTTGGCTCTGCGTAGGCGAAATGCATTGCACGGTCCAGGAATAGTTTGCCAAGTTCCCTCGCTCAGAGTCACTCTTAATGCCTCGTCAATGGTGCCTAGTGTGGGCTTCAAAAGCGAGTGACCTAGAGAGAAGAGAGAGAATGACCGGGCGGTGGGGGAGGGTCGGGGAGACTGGAATAGACCGATGGAGGGACAGAGATGAACGCGGAGTTGCTTCCTGGCAAATTCAAGTTGATTTGTAATGTTAGAATTGAATATCACCGGATTTCAAACATTAACAGGAATAAAAGACTGTGTATGTGAGCAATATAATAATGATGCTTCTTTATTTCCAAAAAAATGCCATTCATATATGCTTTGTACAGTTGCCTTTTAATTTTTTCTCTTCTTTATCGTGCAC
>NC_087207.1:29942368-29994868 GCF_015104395.2 Macrobrachium nipponense | reverse complement strand
CCTTTATTTTTATCCCTTGTTTTCCTTATGTTTGCTTGCACCTCATGTAATGATGAGGGCCCCTTTTGGGAAATGATTTGGTCTTTTCATTCTCATTTGCGAGGTGACTGGTTGGTTCTTTTGTGTGCATCATTACGTTATAATAGCGATGCTGTTTATCATTCTTACTTCTATTTAGGATAAAATGGTGAGATCCTTGCCTGAGCCGAGGACGAAAGAAAGATTCAGCTTAGGGTATTCTAAAGATGCAGATTATCTGACTACCTTAGAGTCATTATATATTAAAAGACTCGTTCCATCTTTAAACGGTGGTTGCTCTTCTGCTCAACTATATCTGGCTTAGTCGTCTTTGGAGGTTGGTGTTCCTTCTTTGGTCATTCTATCTTCTTCCATTGTACCTGAAGGTTGGTGTAACAGCAGTTATTTTTACTTTGCTTCTTTTTTGGTCTTTTAGTGTTTTTTAATTGTCATTTTAAGAATCGTGTGTATTTTTAGCATTTTTAATGTTATTATTTTTCATTTTTCAGACTGATGATGCACATAGTCATGTGCGAAACGTTTCTTAATGAATAAATCTTATTTTAAAAACATCCATGTTCCTTCGGCTTTCCTAAATTGTTGTTTGAGGATCATACTGCAGATAGTATATATATATATATATATATATATATATATATATATATATAATGTATATATATATGTATAGATAGATAGATATTTAGATATTTAGTTAGATAAATAGATAGATAGATAGAGAGATATAGATATTTAGATTATATTCATTATTATCAATATATATATATTTTATATATATATATATATATAGATATATATATATAGTATATATAAAATATATAAATATATATATATAGTATGATATATATAATATATATATATATATATATATATATATATATATATCATATATATTATATATAATATTTAATATATTATATAGTATATATATTTATTATATATATATATCTATATTTATATTTATATATATATATATATATATATAGATATATATTGTGTGTATGTGTGAGTGAAGTTGATTCCAGAATATGAGTTTTTATGAGTGGGACCGGTAATAAGTGTACTAGACGAGTACAGTAGAAAATCCTAGCATATTGGCATGCCACCCTTCTCTCTATCGCTAGCCATTGTCAGAAATCTACTTTAATCTTCCACAAGCGAAGTAAGACCTTTCATGTTGAACCCCCCCCCCCCCCCCCCCCCAAAAAAAGAATCCCCCAAATCAACAAGGAAACACCTCGGCTCTAATTCCACGTCGCCCAACAGTTCGAGTTCGTTCTAAGTTTACAATATATGTAGCGCCAAATCTTTGCAACGGCTCACATTTCTGGAGGTCCTAGTATCCGGCAAAATGCTTCCCTGAATATGATGGATGATATGGCCCCATTTTACAGTATAATAAGCAAGTTTTCATGAGTGCTAAAGAGCGAAAAAAAGACCAGTATAATGCCCAGTCTAAATCTTCATTTTAGTTCATAAATTCTTTTTAGAGGTGGGTAATCTAGTGACTCTCATTTTTATTTTTTTGACAAGACGAAATCATAAACAACTAATTTTATGAAGAGTCTGTTACAGACACTCCAAATCAAGAGAATATGAAAACGGTATAAGTAAGTAATCCATAAACATTGTTGAAATTTAAAAATTCGTGCTTAAGGTGTTTCAGTTGCAGGCAGTGTTATGTTTACTTAGCATCATGAAGGCCAGCCAACTGCGAAAATTTAATCCGCTCAAATTGCCGGTTGTTTGCGTCAGCCAGGAGGCATTTGGTCACGCAGGGATATTTTAATGGTACATAAAGCAAGTGCAATTGCTTATTCAAGGCCAGACGCTTTGAATTTGAGAGCCAGAAAGGTCTAGAGCCAGTACTGGTTACTGATCGAAAATGTAGGATACAGACTCAATATGTAAATAAAGAAAAAAATAGCATTATGGTACGACTTTTCATTTCAGGGACGGCGTGTCATCCTTTTTCTCAAATATCTTTCAAACTAATTATTTGATCGAAATGTCCCCTGATATTGTGGGAAACCCTCGGGGCCCCCATTCCCAGGGGAATTGGCCCCCCTCCCCTTACTACTGAGGGTGCCTTATGGCCCCCATATTGTTGGGAGCTTGTTTGTACCTTTAAAAACACTTCTACACACATGTCAACTCCGAAAGTTGTAAAAAATGAGGGGATATGAAAAAGAAGGGGCTATGACCCCCTTCAATACCGCCCTCGAATTTCGGATTTTGGCCAAAACCTCCCGGAAGGGGGGCCGGGCTCTATGGTAAGAATTTGGTAGCCCTAGCTTACATATCCCGGGCGTGCATAGCGAACAAACAAACAAACAGACAGAAATTGCCGTTTATATATAGAGATAATATAATAGATAATATATAGATAATATAATAGACAGGAAATAGGGTGTCAGAGATGGGAAGGCCAGGAAAGTGGGTTGACATTGCACTATATTACGAAGATTTAGCGGGAGGTGTTGTCTCTTACAGTGTAGAACTACCACTTCGATCAAATCATTAGTTTGAAAGATATTTGAGAAAAACGATGACTCACTGTCCCTGAAATGGATAGAAACTAGTTGTTATTAGACCGTCCCGTTTAAGGTGAGATACAGCCTTGGCTTGTAATGATACCTGACTTTAAAGGGGCAATGGGTCGGAAAACCTAATTAACCTTTCTATCCCAGGCCGGAAGAGAAGAAGAAAGAGTCGAGAAAAGAAGAAGTAGCTATAAAACCGTCGTTTAAGTAAAAAAGAAAAAAGTTTAATTTTTATTCTTTAAGGAGATATTTGGGTTTAGTGAAAAATGTGCATTAACTGATAACATAAGACATTCTGTTAACTGAAACTGCGGTTTTTCCTAATCACTGAAGGTACTTTTCTTGGGAAGAACTTTATTGCTTCTGTTTTAGTATGTTATAGTGAAAAGTGTCTATAGCCATACAAAACTGTGCAACCTTCTATTCGGTTAGTTTGCAAAAAAATCTATTGCCATAAATTGCTGCAAGTGGGTAAAAAAATCGTTGGTTTGAATTTAAGGATCGCTTACTGCATTGCAAATATTTTAAGCTATTCTGGGGAGGCTCGGCATTTCAGCATGACAAGAAGAAAAGGAAAAAGGTGAAATTCTCAAATAATTGCCTTGTCATTCGTCTTAACCATGACCTGAAGATATTCCTTTCACATCATGAGAGTTTCTCTCTCTCTCTCTCTCTCTCTCTCTCTCTCTCTCTCTCTCTCTCTCTCTCTCTTTTTTTTTTTTTTTTTTTTGAGATGGTTAAAGAATGTTAAGAGTCTTACCCGCTAGATACCAAAGAAAAAACTTGGAGCGCTAACTTCTCTCAGCAAATATTACACGTCAGTAATATTTGCCCCTATGTCAGACAAGTATATTCAGAAAACTTCAGCGCGACAAGAACGACTGCAAAACCTTCCTTATGCACACGAACTCTCTCCCAGGATGGCTTCACAAAGCAGAAAAATGCTATTCGGCGTCGTACACGTGGGAGGAAATTGCCTCTGCATAGTAAGAATCCTCCGTGTGCGAATTTCTTCTCTAATAACAACTTCAGATGAATATTCTGCCGTCTGAGATTGCAGCGAAATGCGCTAAACGCGGCGTGAAACGTGTTTACGCATTACGCAAGATAACGCCAACTAGAGCATGGAGTATCTCCTTATTCTTACGGGAAGCCTCTCGGAAGACTTCAAGTAACTCGTAATTTTGTTTCAGTATGCATGCTTATCCATTTTGTACTCCTTATTCAGTATTTCATACACCACTTAATTTAAATAGTTTTTGTCATTTACCTTCGCGAAGAAAGTTTGTTCGTTCTTTGGAAGTATAGAAACATGACAGTCAAAATTCTTTCGCTGTGAGTAATTAGTAGACGTAAAATAAGCAGACATGCACGTACGCATCAAACATCAGGAGTTCGTTAATGTTTCCTGACACGTCTGAGCATCTTCGTGTCAAATCAAGTAACAGTAGTATTTTCTGTATATAAGGGAATCGGAGTTATGTATGCTGATTTTTATGCTGGTTTTGATGTTGCACAAAAACGAGCATAAATAACTTCATTTCTAACGTCAGATTTCGTAGTTTGTGACGCAAGTGTCCAGACTTGAACTAATAACATTGGCCACCTAGTTCAATGTACTACATCAGTGATCACCGAGTCATAGGAAAAAAACACTATTAATCTCTTAGTTATCAATCTAACATATTAATTGTTCCAGTTTTCAGTGTAGTTGGTCAGTTATATTCTATGTGAAAAAAAGTCTATCAATTATCACCAATTTAGGAGACGAGGCATCAGTTATCATCTGGCTTACCATATCAAGATATTCCGGAACTTCCGGCAGGCGAAATCCATTATTATTAACCCTTAATGGACGGATATGCTCACATGAGTAGCGATAGCAGGTTTTGTGTGGACGACAGAGTGACTTATGGTGATTTTTTAGGGGGGGGGGGGGGGGGGTTCACACGGTCAAACATGTTCAACACGCTCATCAAACCTCCAACACAACATGCTTGAAGAGCTTTTACACGTTCAAACCAAAGAGACAGGGAACCTCAGTCGGCACGAAGAGGAGAAGAAGCAACATGCCTCTTACTCAAGACGAGGTGATGGCAATTGGGATAGTGATTGCGCTCAAGGAAAAGAAAAAGAAGCGGTCAACATGGACAACGGACTGGTTATTAAAAAGGTACCAAATTTCTCATACGTACATTATGAAAGAGCTGAAACTCCAGTCAGATGATTGGCACAATTATTTGCGCATGGGTGAGACGACATATTTAGAGCTTTTGAATTTGGTCAGTCCATTATGAGGATATCCATTAGGGTAGCCGTCTAGAATCTTAATAAAATAATATGTTGCAATCCAGATTTGTATGAATTTACTAATTATTTTAATACAAAGTCAGGAAACATTTTAAATCTTTATATCAAAGTGACCATAAAGCTGATTAATATCATTTACCCAATGCCAGAGAATAAATAAATAAATGCACAATAAATAAATAAATACATAAATAAATAATATATAACAAAATAAATAATTAAACAATTGATAACAATTAAGTAAATAATAAGGTAAAATACATACCTTAGATAGATAAATAGATAGATACATAACACGATAAAACCATACAACTCAACCCTTCACCAACACAATCCAAATTTGATGTACTTTCTCTTGGCAACTCTTGGTCACAAGTGAACATCAAGTCTTCAAAATACCATAGAGTGGGTGTGTATATGTCATCAGGTGATTTGCCAGACTTCTTGGAGCTTTCAAGCTTTCGTAGTTCTCTTCTGAAGGAACTACGAAGACAGTTGATTTTTTTGGTCACATCCTGCCTTGTGCACTGAGGGTCAAGTTCTCTTAGTTTTGCATGTAATTCCTCGATACCCATATTTCTTAAATTCATATTAGAATAATCTTCTTAAATTCTTATTAGGATAATCTTTAGATTTTACCTTCCACAGTGCTTTCTTGTTTCCTACATATTTCTATAAAATCAACCATAATTGCTCTTTCTTTGTCTTTGACGGCGCACACATCACTCATGTTGTAATTTTACTTGAAAATAGCAAAGTCTCTTTGTCAGTGAAGGGAGGAGCTGCTTAAAGATGTTAAAACCTCGAGAAATGAATAAGTATATGAGGCTTGGAGACTGATGCTTGTTCAGGCATTCACTTCAAACACGAACCAGCAAGCTCCGCCCACAAAAGTCAGACCAGATCAGATATCCTTCTAACTCATTCAAACACGTTGGTCCAACATGTTTACCCCTTTCACACGTTCAAACATACTCTCAAACATCATGTTGTCATCATGAACATGTTTGACCGTGTGAAACCCCCTTTCATAACAGTATTATGCGCCATCGATTTCGGAGAATCAGGCTGGGAAGAGGTGCCATTACTTCTATAGCCCATAAATTCACCAATGGCAACTTTAAGACTGGCTAAAATGAGAGAGTTAGTTGGTATCTTGACTTCAAGGCATTACGTACTGCTTCTCTCTCTCACATGACATATTTTTGTAAATTAGCTCATAATATTATGCCAAGGGGTTGGTGTTGGTTTTGGTTCTTATCTTTTATGACAGTATGTCAGTTATAAATGAAATTTTGCAAAGACATAGTAGATAAAACATGTATAAATCCAAAAGTTTTTGCATTTTCGCTCTCAGTAAATTTACATAAATATTTTACAACAAATCTGCTCAGAATTTGTTACTAATTTTATTTTTTATCTGTTTTGATATTGTGTGAGCTATAATCATAATTTTACAAGACAAAATGAATTTATTTATTATAGAAAACATGTATAACTTCGTAAAATTTACGATTGCCTTGTAAAAGAGTTCTCACAGGGGGTTGTAAACATTCATTTTCCACTTCTCGTGGAAGGTAGGAAAATTTTTTTAGATTTTTTTTTTTTTTTACAACGGGTGCATTTGCATAACTTCCTGTTTCCATTAAATGTCTTTTTCTTAAATTGGCCGACTCAAAGTTTTACCGGTCAAACTTTTATCATACTGAATAACGCCAGATTTCTGGAAGAAAACCATTCTCTTGACCAGTGATTTGTGTCATTTCCTTATGTTCCTGGGAATTACCCCAACAGTTTAAAGTTAGTTTTAGAGCTAGCTTTTTTATTGTAATTGTTCCTCTCTCTCCTCCTCTCTCTCTTCTCTCTCAGTCCAACCCCTCTCGATCCTCTCTTCTCTTCTCTCTCTCTCTCTCTCTCTCTCTCCTCTCTCTCTCTCTCTCTCTCTCTGTTGTTATCACTTGTCATTCGATATCCTTCAAATTTATCTTCGCAAAATACAGCCAGACAGGGTAGGGCCACTTAGCCAACGGGAAGTGTGTGTGTGTAGTTAGAAAGAGCAACTTCGCGGAAAAGAGAGAGAGGAAACTCGGATACAAGGTAGTCGAAGAATGTGTGCTAAGAAAAAGAAAGAGAGAGACAAAAGAGAGGGATAGTTGAAAGAGCATGCGAGAAGTGTGCGTGCGAGAGAGACCAATATATTGAAAAAAAAATTTTCTTTTTCTGTCATTTTAACTTAATTGGTCTTCATCTTACCAGATTAACAGGGGACGTGCGCAAACTCGATGCATGTATCAGCAAAGGCACAGCCCTGAACACACATATGAATAAAAACGTGAAAAGCAAAGCAACCACGCGTGAAAACGTAGGAAGGAAAACAACTGTGTGGGTACAACCTATTACACACACGCACGCAAACATGAAAAACAAATTGGCTACTTGCACAACAGAACCTCTCAGCTGGCCACATTCCATACGTACATTCGTGTGACTAACTGTTTCAGTAAACAAAGAAGCACACTTCTGCAAACTCTCACGTAATCGAAAAGTTTAAGAGAGGCAAAATGAAATTGCCGTTGCTTTGCCTATCAGAATGGGCCATTGGGTCAAGTTTAGGGCTATCCCATGTCGTCCACGTTATTGCTTAGGATCTCTTCCTGGAGAGAGAGAGAGAGAGAGAGAGAGAGAGAGAGAGAGAGAGAGAGAGAGAGAGAGAGAGAATGTTTTTGGGGACAGGGTAAGCAAAGTTCCAATTTCTTTGTTAGCTTACTTGCTTCCTCATAGCACGGCATAGTAACTGAAGAATATTTCCATAATGTTATTTACATGCAGGATTATTTCCCCTTCTCAGAACTTCTCTTCTTACTCGCTGAGTCAAAGACTTCTTACTAAGATATTATTTTTATTGCTCAGTAAGTTTTGATAACACCATTGACTAAAGTAAGTTTTGATAACACCAGTTTTGATACACCATTGCCTAAAGTAAATTTATTTTCATACCAAGAGCAGCTCAACAGAAGGCCATTATCTTTTTGAAATGGAATTATGTTATATGGATATTTTGTTCATACATCTCTACCATGATTTATCAAGATTTTAGATAGCAAATAACAACCGATTTCTTCAGCAGCATTCATCAGTCATTTCATCTCTGAATTCTTATAATAATAATATCGTTTTACCTTCACATTACATTATTCTCGTAATGTGTACAAATAAAGGGAAAATGCAGTTAGTATACACTATTTTGTGGATAGATCTTTGCAGGGCTGTGATTTCCAAGATAGAGGTAATATTATTATTGTTCGTCCTAATCTTTGAATTTTGAGATAAAAAATAGATGAAGTTGAATACTTTCTTGTACGTTGTTCGTTATAATATATAAGATATTTCAAGAATTCTTCAGCCTATTTTATAGCGTGATTTAACTCCGGGGGCAGGGGGGAAATTAAATACATTAGGTTAAAAGATACTAAATGAAATTATAGTTGTATTCCTTCAAGATTATTTAGACGTTTTGCTGAGAAATTTAAATCCAACTGTATGCAAACCCATTAGTTGCTCAATTAGTGAAGAATAGAAGTACAAACGGTTTGAGGAGTAAACAAATGAAGGGAAGAACAATAATTAATGCAATTAGAATATGAAAGTACAAGCAAATGATAGAGAAGAAAAACGTGTAAAAAATATATGAAAAAAGGAAATAAAAAAAAAATGTAGAGAACATTTCAACTTTAAATACTCCATAACACCCAGGATGTTACTGGACCATTTTATGTTAACAATAAAGAAATAGAAGCACACAACAGACGACGCTACGAAAACGTACGAAAATGGAAAAAAAAGTGGATAAAGCAAGCGAAGAACATCATAATACTTAAGCACTTTATAACGTTCTTTTGAAGAGGGACAACCCCGTGAAATTGAGAGCTAAAATTTAACACCTCACTGATAAGCAAATGCTTTTATTCGAGCCTTTTTTTTTTAATGGATACAAATATCTGCCTATTTAATGACTCTAATCTCTGATATCCTGTCTTCAGTTCATTATTATCATTTCCTCTCACATCACTGTTAATTATAGTTATGTTCATGCTTATAGGAAAAAAACAGCTGTCAGATACGTGGAATGCGTTCTTTAACATTGAACCAGCCAAATAAGACTCACAATCAAAGTTTTCAGTTACAAACTAAATAATGTGATTTCAATTATCTAAAGGTAATAATCAGTTCAAAGACTCGACATAAAATAAATTATGTAATTACAATTATCTCTAGGTAGTTATCATTTTTAAGCGTTGAATGTCGATCATGTGAATATTGTCATTTTCTCCTGATCCTAAACAGTTGCAAATGTTGCCACTGCCGTTGAACAGAAACGATGCATCTGCTGCTGTTTGGTGACTGAAGCAGCAGTTTATCTCTCGTAATCCTGACTATGGAAATCCTTATCGGTGATATCAAGCCCCTTGTTTTAGGAGTTATTGCTTAAGTACCCAAGAGCGGTGTCATGATTGTTGATTATTGAACAGAACATATGTAATGTTTTCCTTTTATTCTAAACCAAAGCATAAAAATCAAAAGGGTAAAGGCAAATTTAAGTCTAACCATAAGAAGTCGGAAGGATTTGAGTAGGGTTTCATGAATCCTTATCTGAATATATTAACTCAACATAGACATTCACGTCAAATTGGAATGGAATCATGAGTCGTCCTTAGGATATGGTAATAAGAATGGAATCAATTAAGGAGAATGAAGAAGAAAAATAAAAAAGTTTGAAGCCATATTCTTCTGTAATGAAAATGGCTCCTCGATTTGTTTTAATCCTGAGGGGAAGATTTTCCTGTGGAAAGTTTTGTCTCTTTAATTAGAACTCTCCCTCAGAGGCGCTAATTGCAACAAGGCTATTTTCCTTCACGAGGTTAGGTCCTTCAAGTTAATATGAGTTAGATCATAAAAACTTTTCGCTTTTTTTAAGCTTTTAAATATACATGGATAATTTTGCTTACTTCAAAACTAAAAGATTAGTCAACCGTTTTCGTATTATGATTTTCCTGGTTCATCTATTGAATAGACATTCATAACTTCATAGGATATAAACACGGATAAGATACTTGAAATTGGTGCAAATAGTAGTCTGATTTAGCTTCTTTGACACCTATTTAGCGAGTGATATTTCGTAAACCTCTTTTGTTATTTATATAATATGTTTTCTCCATAAAAAGCATTCACTCTCAAGAAGCTTTAATTACAGAAAAATCAAGGAAGAATTGTCTGTTCGGAATAGGTACTAAGTGTAGAATCAACGTGTCCTAGTATCAATCAGAAATAGGTTCAAGATATACTATTCCAATTACTCCTGTAAAATTTTGCCCATGATGGAATGAATTAAACGTTTTTAAGAGCAATAACTGATTTAACTTTAGAATTTCTAAAGTTTTGGAAATTCTTGTGAAAAATCTTATCATTAAATATTATTATTAATCTGTTTATTACAAAGCCAAAACTTCTGGTGATTCCATATTGGTAATCCCTAGCAAATATTATAAATAAAACTGATAAATTGCTCAGATTTATCAGTATAGTTTCATATCATACTTTCTAATGGATTTGTTTTGCTTAAAAAAAATGTGTCGGCACATTTTTAAGGTACTTTTATCTACGTTGATACGCATGTAACTTTATTTTTAATTTTTTTTCCTGAACACTCAAACAGAATTAAGTAATTATATATATATATATATATATAGATACTATATATTATATATATATATATATATATGTATGTATGTATGTATGTAAGTATGATGTATATATACGTGTATATATATATATATATATATATATATATATATATATATATATATATATATATATATATATATATATATATATATATGCCTTTTATGGAAGAGAGAGTAATTATTAAAGGCTGTTGACCTGTCTTAATTATCTTCCCCGTAAGTATTGTCTGCTACGTTTTTGCTTTGGAGTTAGTCTTGAGTCCTGCTAAACTGTTTGTACGTACAGTCGTCAGCTCTCTCTCTCTCTCTCTCTCTCTCTCTCTCTCTCTCTCTCTCTCTAATAACATATCTTCCTTTTCCTTATCTTCCAGAATTCCCTTTACCTCCATTTTTCACATCTGCTTTCTATTTTCTCTCTTCCCCGAGGCATAAAAGAGAGCCATTCTCTGAAGCTTTAATTTCCTCTGTCTGTGAGAACAGCTATAAATTTGCATAAAATTATCCACCTCGATTTATATTCAAACGAGTTTCTCACGCAGCGCATTTTTTCTCTCCCATTGATGTTTAATTTTCTCTCGCCTTTTCTTCATCTTTCCCTCTCCCATTTATTTGTATTTCTTTCACGAGAACATATTCCTTGCAATCCCGAACCCCGACCCCACAGAGAAATGCAAAATCCTAAAAGATCCCCTGAGGATATTTCTTTCCCCGTTTCCATTTTACTTTTTTTTTTCTTATTTTTTATTTTACTACTCTTGAGTAGAGCACATTTTCTTAATGTTGAAAAGCCACAACTATGGATTTCTACTTAATACAGCAATACTTATGTTGTTAATGCTGGAAAAAGAAAAGTCAGGGACATGATAAACATCAACGCTGTTAGTAATAGAAAATCGTATGTTAACGGACAAAAAGTCATTTGCCGTCCGTTATTAATGATAATCTACCAATAATCAATAAAACCTGAAACACGAGTTTGTTGCAGAGCCTGCAACTTTTCATCCACTCCCTGTTTTTCTTTTTGTACGATGTGATTGTAAACTTATGCTATTTCTTCCCCCCAAAAAACGTTTTTGTTTCGTACATAGGTTAAGTCAAACGAGTTGGAACGAAATCTAACAGATAAACTTACAAGAAATCGCTCCGAAATTCTGTTTCACGTTAGCCATGCGACAGGTAACCTTTTGAGAATGATCACTGAGCTGCTCTTTCAGTTTGAAATCTGATCAGTAATCTTTGGAGAAAGCTCACTAAAATATTTTATTTAATTCCAAATCGGACAGGTAACCTTTGTCAAATTCTCACTAACTTCACTTTCATTGGAAAACAACGTTTAACATTTGAACATCAACAAACTTTTCTTTTTACCCTTACATACATCCGATATGCAACCTCTGAAAAATCCTCAACGAAATTCACTTTCGGTATGAAATATGGCCGATAGATTTTTGGTAAATCTCAAAGAATTCCTTTTTTAATCAAAGGTAACTCCTGGAAAATTTTCACTGAACCCTTTATGCCTGAAATCTGGCATATAAACTTTGGAGAATTCTTACCCAAATTCTATTCTGGAGCAATCTTATCGAACTCCCTTCCCGATCGGAAATTTTTCTTTTAATCTGAAATCTGACGAATAACATTTGGAAACTCCTCGACGAACAGGAAAACTGACTGATAATCTTCGGAAAATTCTTCTACGAACTTTTTCCCAGTCTGTAATCTAGTAGATAAATTTTTGACAAAACTTAACGAAAATTCTCACAGAAACTCTTTCAGTGTGAACCTGACAAGTAATTTTAAATCAAGAAAAAAGAATAGATCTTAGTAGCCGAGAACTAGTGTAGCTCAAAGCCAATTAGAGAAAATGGAAAGCAAATCAATACCAAAGAGGGAGAAACGAAAATCCCAAAAAAGACATGATAAACATTTTTTTTCACTGGATACAAATGAGGCAGCGATCTCGCCACCTTGAATTATCAACGATATTATTATCATTTTAGTATTATAAAAATCTAAATATCATGGTACTTCTTGCAATCTTCTTCTGTTAGTTTTCAGTACAAAAAGCTATTGAGATGGCTTTGTCTGTCCGTGCGCACTTTTTTTTCTGTCTACCCACAGGACTTAAATACTACTGAGGCTACGGGGCTGCAAATTGGCATTTCGATCATACACCCTCCAATCATCAAATATACCAAATTGCTGCCCTCTAGCCTCAGCAGTTTTTTTAATTTCATTTAAGGTTAAAGTTAGCCATAATCGTGCGTTTGGCTACCACCGAACCGCGGCTGAGAGTTTCATGAGCCGTTGGGCCATACAGCTTTATACGCTGTATAGGAAACTCGATTGTGCCGAATAAACTTCAGCGCATTTTTTACTTGTGTTTTTCTTTCTTATCCTGACTGTATTTATGTTTATGACGATTGGAATGTTCAGCCTAAGAATTTCACCCTCCCGGCAAACTGGGAGGAAGAATTTGTGTCTGGTGAGATATATTGTCACCAACACAGATCCTTTGACAAATATGCTTGATCGATTGCCGGAGCTGCGACACATCCATCGCTCAAACATGACAACATGCATTTATTTACGGAAAATGTTATACAGTAGTTTCTAATTTGCTTTGTATATTTGGTTTACCGATTGTGTGTGTGTCTGTGTGTGCGTGTGTGTGTGTGTGTGTCTGTGTGTGTGTGTGTGTGTGTGTGTGTGTGTGAGAGAGAGAGAGAGTATGGTTCATGATCATATGTTAATGGTAAAATTACCATTGACGAATAAAAAGAATGCGATTACATCTCACAACTTCGTCTAAACGTTGACGGTCCTTAAATGCACAAGGTAGCAAAGTTGTTCGGAGGCGAAGCATTCTCAAATCAATTAATATGCCGACGTTTCACATCACATGATGTATCTTCAAAGCTGGAAAATTATTTCAAAATTTATATATACAAAAGACAAAAATACAAATGGAACTTGCAAGAAGCACCCACCATGGTAAGAGCTAAAAAGTGACTAGAACAGTGGTTCCCAACATTTGGCACTTTGAGGAACCCCTTAGACAATTTTTCTCATCCCAAGGAACCCCAAAAATATATATATATATTTATAGATATATATATACCCATATATATTACTATAATATATATATGGATATATATATATATATATAATATATATATATATATATATATAATATAATATATGATATATCAAATTCCAGGTAGAGCAATTTAGAATATAAAGCATTTGTAAAGCTCGAAGGATTTATATGAATCACCGGTGTTGTGAAAAATATTCATAATATATATATATCATATTATATATTTATTATATATATATATATATATATATATATATATATTATATACTATATTAATATTAATTATATATAATATATATATATATATGTATATATAATCATATACTTATATATATATATATATATATATATATATATATATATATATATATTTTTTTTTTTTTTTTTTTTTTTTATGAACCACAGACCAAGGAGCTTTTGGTGAAGAGCTATGTTATGTCTCAAAACCCAGAGCCATAAGCATCCCTCGTATATACACAGAAATCCGCCTATACTAGCGTGTAGGCATTTAATACCCAATTGCACCCAACTATGGACTGGGATTACTCTGACAAATTTTGTTCTGTCTTAGTCTTGGGCGTACAAAGAGCAGTGGAGTTCTGGTGGTGATACCACAGTCGATCCTTCTCAGTAATAATAAATTTTCAGAATCTGATGGATTACACACACACACACACACATATATACACATAATACATATATATATATATATATATATATATATAATATATATATATATATATATATATATATATATATACATATATATATATGCATATATATAAGATAAGATATATATATATATATATATATTCCTATATATATATTTATTTTATATATATATATATATAATGTGTGTGTGTGTGTATATATATATATATAGATATATATGTGTGTGTGTATGTATGCATGTATGTAGTATGTATGTATGATGTATATATATACATATATATATATATATATATATATTATATATATATATATATATATATATATATATATATATACAATATCTATATAAGCGTTGTAATAATTACCTTTAGTAAAAGAGGGAACACATTTTGCACAATATGTGACGAAAAAAAAAAAATAAATTAACGACTACGATATTTCACGGCATGTTTAACGAAGAAAATTTACACTTATTAAGAACAAATAATTAAATAAAACATGAATTCTCACGGAACCCCAGGCGATCGTTCACGGAACCCTAAGTTTCCGCGGAACCCCGGTTGAGGATGGCTGCACTGGAAAGACAGGACGAAAATAAACCCACAAAAGATGCCGATAGCGAACGTAGGAAGTAAACAAACAAGGAATTAGGCTATAAGCAATTGTGTGGACAACGATTGGGTGTCCAGTGTAGGTACATTAGTTTTTATGAAAATCTCTCCAACCCCATAAACTCATTGTCCTTACGGGTAGATCAATTCGTTTTTAAATCATGTATGTCCAAGCTGGTACCACAGATATGAAAATGGTTCCGAACATTGGATAATTCAAGATTGGCCAATCTGCAGCCCGTCCTGAAGCTGACACCTATAGATGGGAGCAGAAGCGTGTCTTGCTTCTGTTTGCAATAATTATCGCTAATTTGAGGAGTACTTAGACCATTTTGAAGGCACTTGCCCATTTGTATGTAATTATCTAGAATAGATACTCATCAGGCAGGCTCTGGTGATGCATAGTAAAGGTACCATCCGGTAAATTGCACAAATGACTTAAACGATTGTTAAAATGTATATTTGCCTAAGTGAAACTCCTACGGAAAAAAACAGTTATTCCATTTATTATTATATTACAGTTGTTTATTTCTCTTGCATGTTTCATGCATTGTAAGAATGATTACCTTGCAATGTAAAAAAAAAACAATTAGTTGTTGAGCATAAAAAAGTTGTTTAAAAAATTTTGTAGCCTGATTTTCAAATGAAATAATAAATCATATGAAAGATATCTTAGGATTTAAAGATATGAGTACTGTGTACGTTCAGGTTTCGGTTACAACATTTGGTATAATTAAAACTGATGACAAGTTTCCAGAAATTGTAAAATATTACCAATGAGTCGCTACAATTTTTCAAGTGCATAATACTGAAATAAGAAAAATGCTATATCGATAATTCTTATTTTGATAGATTTTTTATATGAAGACATTTCTTTTTCTTTTTCTGAGAAGCAAAATTAATCCTGTTAGGATGAATATTCTATAGATACAGGAAAGGGTTATATGATATCATGTACTTATTTATTGTTTAATATTTATCAAAGTAACTCTTTGCATTTCGCTTAGAATTCATGTTTTTCTTTCATTCGCCCGTTATTATTGTGGTCTACAAGAAAAGGAAATGGTAGTGTTATTGAAGGGCTTTTTGGTGTCATAATTCTAATTAATAAATATTAACGACCAAAAGAGTACGTATTACTAGAGGGAGAGCCGGGGTACGGACATGAACATGGAGGTAAACGAAGTCGGACTAGTATTCGAACAGAAAACCTCCTTCAATTTTGAATAGCAAACGTCAAGTGTTTGCCAGTGGAAATCAGTCTAAAAAAATGAAAGCTGGGTGCACGTTTTACATTCAATTTACTAGGTCTTTCTCCAAAAGCTTTTCCACGTGAATGTGTAGACCATTACGAGAAAGTGAAGCTTTACTAATGAGAAAGAGAGAGAGAAGGGGGAGGGGGCAAGGGATGCTTAAAATGATTCTTATTTCTCCTTATGTGACGGTTCCTTTTCAAAATCTTGTATTGCAGGTTTGTGCCTTAGGATACCTGCACAGCAATAATAACGATTTTAACACCCTGAAAAATTCCGTTTTAGTCCTTTACTCAGAGGCTCTCATAAAAAGGAAATATACTTTAGTTTTTGTACCTTAATGTTGAATTGGATAGCTCTGATGTTTTAATTGATTTGAGAATATTTTGCTACGAATACAATTGCTGGCTGATGCATCAAAGGACTGTCAATGCTTAGACTAAATTGTGCGATGAATCTGTTATTCTACTAACAATGGTAATTATACTCTTAATACCAGGTCGTGAACCATTCTCTCTCTCTCTCTCTCGTAATCGATAATCCAGATATATACAGCAGATTAGAAATTACTGAAACATGTCGCTTCTATGCTACGAAAATTAATGAATGTTGTCACGTTTGAGTGACGGATGTGTTGCAGATCTTGCAATTCCTCAAGCTTATTTGTCAAAGGATTTGGTGTTTGTGGCCATCTATCTCACCAGAGACAAATTCCTCCTCCCAGTTTCAACGCAAGAGGCAAAAATCTTAATTGTTATTTTTTTTTTATTACAAAAAATCCTTTTACATTGTTTTATGAATGTACATATATTTTTATTCATAAAATATTTGAAAGCGCCTTAAAAATTATTCGAAATCAGAAAAAAAGGATAATGCAAGTTGTAAGAAAAAAACCATCTCCAATATTGTTCATAAAGCTGTGGAAAGTTGATAGAAAAAAAAGACTATATATAATAGCGATAATGATAAGAAAAATAATTTCGGATTAATAGCAACCCGTCGGTAAATTTTATCATGAAGTTTGTGGATAAATTATTAAAAAAGAAATATTATGCTAATGAATCTGTAAAGATCATTAAGGTACATGTAATGACAGGCCTGAAGTTTTGAAATACATTTATAGTGTCATTCTATAAAGGAACTGTTATCATTCTCGTCATAAATATATGGAAAGGGGAAATTGTAATGGATATTTTTTCATATAACTTGTAAGAATACTTAAGAACATAGGAAGAAATGGAAAATTCCTGGCTTTTCCTATCCGGCCATCATAATTTCAGTAGGACAAAATATTTTCTACAAACAATGTAATGCATTGGTAAAAATTGTTTTGTGCATCACTTTCAAATAATATTTATCTCTCCTCAGGCCTAACGATGAACATTTGAACGAGTTATTAGTCCGGAACCTAAAGAGCTGAATACCTCTGTTAACCCTGCTTTCAGCAAGATAAATACTTTCATCAACTCTATATCCAGCAGTCTGCAAAGTTCTTAAACTTTCATTGAACAATTTCATTGCATTTACCAAACTTGCATCAGACAAGTTGAATACAATTCTGATCCTGTTTTCAGAGGCTACATCCAAAGTCAGCCTCGGTATTAGTGGAATAATAATGCTTACTATAAAAGTAATATTAGATATTTATTTTTCCCTCTATGCTGTTGCTTTACTTTCCATTTTCTCTAATTGGCTCTGAGCTGCACTAGTTCTCGGCTGCTAAGATGAATTTTTCTTTGAGTGTCTTTTTAAAAAACCAGGGATCATGAGATTAAGATATTTCTGTGAAATTACTTGTCAGATCCACACTGAAGGAAATATGTCAGATTTCACACTGAAAAAGAAATTCGTTGAGGACTGTCCAGAGTTTACCAACCAAATTTCAGATAGAGGGGGAAGTTCGTTGAGAATTTTCAAAAAGTATACTGTCAACTTTCAGACTGAAACGCAGGTTCGTTGAGAAATAAGAATATGGCAGTGACTGTTGTGGAGTTTTTTTATTTTTTCTGCTACGGAAAACAAGTTCATATTTTACATATGGAGATACATGTGTGTGTGTGTGTGTGTGTGTGTGTGTGTGTGTGTGTGTGTGTCGCGCGCACTCCCCAGAAGCTCTCAGTTCCTTTATTTTTTTTATTATTATTTTTTTTTAAGGATAGTCTTTTATATACTTGAAAGGGATGCCTGATCAAAGACTGTCAGAGGAAGGCGAATCCGTAGCACCTCTCTCTGGGTGTCAAAAGGCGAGGAGGAGTAAAGGGACGAATATTACTTGGATCTTGCATAAAAGAGAAGTCAAGGGAAAATGTAATTCTCAAGTTTATTAGCCCCGGTGAGACGAACAGGAAGGATATTAACAGAGAGAGAGAGAGAGAGAGAGAGAATGTGTGATTTAACTTATCTTCGCTTTAAGGCCGTATAAGTATGTAATACTGTGTATGCTTACAAATCTACTCGCTGAAAAACTAGTAGGTTTAAGAATATGTACGTAGGTAAAATAGTCATTAATATACTATTTTGTTTATCATACTGCGATACAGAATAAAAAAATAATGTCCGCATATCAGCGCCGCCTCCATGGTTATATGCTATTTAAAAACATGAGCAAGCCAAACGAAATACAAAAAGTCGAATGTTCTTTTGAATAACAATTTCATAGTGTATACAAAAATAACAGGAGGCGTCTTTGGTCTCTGAGCAAATCGAATAAATAAAATAGATAAATAAAAATTATAAATGGCCAAGAAACAAGGAACGTTGACCAAAATAGAATAAATAAAATAGATAAATAAAAATTATAAATGGTAAGAAACAAGGAACGTTGACCAAAATTACAGTTCCTCAAAACATCACCCATATCAAGGAATTCCTTTGTCACTCATTAAGCATCTTACAGAGAGAGTTAGGATCTGAATGTTACGGGGAATGTAACGACAAGAGATTGCGTTTGTGGCTTTTTTCTAGTTTTAGCAAAGTTTCATTACGCAAGGATTTGGATTGCGTCTAAGGTCTTTTCTTACCGCATAAGGTATGATAGCTATTGGCATGGAGCTATATGCGTACCTCGGTTTCGGATATTCAAGTCTCCTTCCTGACAGGTTTTCTCGTATTAAAGGCAACAGGCTCTTGATTGAAAGGCAAAGCCTACAGGCGACAGTCAAATAGAGAGTGTGAGCGAGAGAGACAGAGAACTTATACCACATGCATACATGCATGGCTAAACTAGAGCTAAGAAAAAAAGGAACAATTACACTTGAGTGAAACTAATTAATGGTCTCCACTTTTATTTAACTAATTAAATCAGTCAAGAGCGAAGATGGTGGACAAATGCTGGAACATTCATTGATGACAACCAAAGGAATACCATGAACATCCATCTGAAAGCAGTTACAGTTACAAACTTGGATAACTGAACAACTGGTGTTTGGCTACGTTCAATAATGCTTGGAGAACTGTTTAATGGGATATTTTATCTGGTTCCATTTGCGCATAAAGGATTCAAAATACAGATACCACCTGTACAAACACATGCTGATTCTTGATTGATTGACGTATATCTACGCAACAAACTAGAAACATTATCAACTTAATAAACAGACAATTTAAATGTAACATGACTGATTCGTTGATATCTGTCTGATGACATTAAAGCAAACCATGTATGTATATGCACAGAACCAAGAATATTCAGAGAATATGGCAGTATTCCACATGGGCGCTTCCACAGACTAAACATACAGAAATTGCTTTCGCAGCAATTTTTTTACCCGTGATGAAATAATAAATAGAAAGTTTAGATATAGTGTCATTCGTAATGAATGATCTTCAAGCTAGACATAGGTAGGTATGGTAAGATATAATTTTGTTTAAGTATCTAATTTTTAATGCCATATGAAGTGCTAATTTTTCATCATCTTACTAGTCTAAAAATATGTTCAAATGGACATTAGAGTGAAGTGAAAAGGAAAAGCTGTTTAACTTATTTATGTTCTCCGATTGTTTAAAAGACAATGGAAAACAAGATGATTCGTCATCCTTAGAGCTGAAACCTTTTATGATCATCGAAACTTTCTGATAGATACCTAAGTTACATGAAATAACACCGTGTAGCACAAAATCGTTAAGTTTTTAAACTCAAAGACCTACATCACCCAATTTCCCAGTGGACCACTTAAGCACCTGGTACCTGCATCCACACGCGTGATGATTATAGCATAGTATGTGTGAGATAGAGAGAGAATGGAATTTAGGGCACCATTCACTTTTGATAATACTATAACACTGCAGAGGAATGTTTGTTGAATCTAAAAATGAAAATTATTTTATGACAACGTTAGCAAAAGTAGTTCTTTAAGTAAAGTATATCAAAATCTAAGGCTTCTCATCGCTTTTGGTTTCATGTTGTTCACATAAGAATATTAATTTCTCTTAAGGTCTCCTATTTGATTTATTGGGACGATAAATTAAGAATCAAGAAGTCCTACGTTCTTACAAAAAGGACAGATTAAAATGGCAATTTTCTTCAGCGCATGTCAAGATAATATGGATATGTTGCAAGTCATCGCCTTTACTTATTGGTCTGAATAATGACGATGTATTTTTTGAGATGTAACTTGTCAAGAATAATATATATATATATATATATATATATATATATATATATATATATATATATATATGATATATATATACATACACACACACACACACACATATATAAATATATAAATATATTATATATATATATAGATATATATATATACATAAATATATATGAAAATTATTATGATCCCATTTTCCCATTGCTTCGTAACTCAGACTTCTTCATTTGGTTTCTTACAGCTCATTCAGTTATGCGTTCTATTTTCAATCTTTGAAGTTGAATACTTCGTCAGCATACCTTCTCAATTTTAGTTAGTGGTTTTATAGATTCTATTTCCTAATATGTTTTGAAAAAATACTTTTGATTTATTTTCACTGGTTTGTATAGATCTAATTTTACCGGTCTTCTATTTACATACATTTAATGTTATGTTCAGGGGTTCTGAAAGGCACTTTGATATTTTACAACCCAAGACCCCACTACGCCATTAAGCTGGAAATCATAATAACCTTTAGATTAGGTTGAGTTGGGATGGCATCTCCAGATAGGTCACTAGCAGTTTTTGGTTGGTTAACTGAAGTAGCTGGGTTTATTATGTAATCGACTCACAGGTAGAAAGATTAGTACTATATGGCTGCCTCTGCAGGTAGTTGGGTACTTACATAGCCAGCCAGGTTTGAACATCGTTCAAAGTAGGCAGGCAGGTTCAGAAGTAGCCGGGTTCATAGTTGGCCGATTTCAAAAACAGACACGTTCACAAATAAGGCAGTTCATTCATAGCCGGGTAAGAATACAATCAGGTTTGTTCACAGCCAAGTTCATAAGTAACCATAATGTTTGGTGATCTGGCAAGGAGCACGTTAGTAAGTGTAACTTTATATGCAGACAAAGAACGTGAAATATTTCTGCCTGGATTTCTTTCTTCGACACCATTCCGTAAAAACTATACGCGGATGCATTTTTTCTTTCTTCATAAATATTTAAACCTGCTTGTGCGCTGGTAATGTAAATTAGCAGTGCACATAAGTTTAAAACTTAAATTCTAACAGAAATATCAGTTCCATCTTCCTAGAATGAGTTTGATGGAAATAATATATTTATACTATTAATAACTTGATCACGAAATATATAAAACGTGATGCTATGTATAAATAAAGGTAATGCCACGGAGGAAAATGAAAACGAGATCCGCCGAGATCTTTCGGTCTTAACGACCCTTTACTAGAGGCAAGACTGATCAGAACAATGAGAAACCCAGTACAGGTAAGCGTATGCAAACGGACAGTACAGGGTCGTTAAGACCGGAAGATCAAGGCAGTTCTCGTTCTTCATTTTCCTCCGTGGCCTTTTATATATATATATATATATATATATATATATATATATATATATATATATATATATATATATATATATATATACACACACACACATTCGTATTAAATGTGAAGTAAGCGCCACAGAATACCGTTGTTCATACACTAAAAGTAATCTAAGCACATATGTATGTTCAGTGTATAGCATGGGTGTGCATTATTAAGGTGTGTGGTTCGATCCATCTCTGCAACCCTGCAGTTGAGCGAGTCTTAAAAGTGTACAAACAGAGAACAAGAAACTGGAACCCTTGGTTCACCATTCTATCGGAGCGCCTCAGTGGCGTGATCGGTATGGTCTTGGCCTGCCACCTCGGTGGCCACGAGTTCGATTCTCGGGCATTCCATTTAGGAGTCAGAGATGAGTATTTCTGGTGATAGAAGTTCACTCTCGACGTGGTTCGGAAGTCACGTAAAGCCGTTGGCCCCGTTGCTGAATAACCACTGGTTCCACGTAACATAAAAACACCTTACAAACAAACAAACAAACAAAGCATTCTCTCGGAAGAGACAAATGCATGTGACGTTACAGAGTGTATGCTCGCGTGAAACTGCAAATTATCAACAAATAAAAATACAAAAGACACCATCCGAGTACATTTTTTTTCTCAAAGACAAGGATTATTTCACAAGATATATAGCACAATAATGAAAATAATAAGTTCAGGTATATAATTTACAAATCCGGCCGAAATTGTCGCTTTCATTGGAAAACACATGCGCGAAAGAAGTGCCAACAAACCCAAATTAATAAAGAAGACAACGCTTGCTCCAATTAGCGAGCAAATATTGTAAAATCACGCGGGAAATCTCGATAATTGTGTTCGTGCAGCTATTTTCGGCAACGAAAGCGACACTGAATTACAGATCACATAATTAAACATGGAATTACCTGGCAGTTAGGTCATGATTAAAATATTTTTCGAGTCGTAATTCTCACAAACATGGCCTAATTACAGTTGCATTTAAGTGCAGTGATGGGTATTTATATGCCATGGAATTAAAGCAATTATCTCTTTTGTTTACACCGGAATTATAAAAGAAAAGAAAATGTTCTAGAATGACGGTTATAGTTATATAATAGTATTTCAATTATTTCTCTTATTAGGCTGGGACAGAGAGAGAGAGACTGAGAGACTTTTAATACTTTTCCCTCAGTCATTTCTAGAAAACATGGCATATGAAGTACTTATTATGTTCAAGACCTGAGGCCTGGAAATGGTCCAGGATCTTTCATGCTATTCCAGTCAAGGACCAGGTGAAAATAAAGACATATGAGCAGGATGTAGCTCTATGTAACTTTGGTCTCGGGAATTTGATTTGATTTCTCTAAAGACATAAAATTAACGATATAAAACGACTTTTCACGATGTCATTTTACACGAACAAGCCGCCTTCTTGCAAGCAATATTTTCTCTATCAATTGAAGGTTTATTCTTTCAGAAACGCTGCTAAGCTTTCTTTTTAATAGGTGGATACACTGAAAAAGTCGAGAGGACAAACTGAAACTCATTTATTGAGCAAATTAGTAATTTACCATATATGATGAGATCGCTTCGCATCTTTTATTACAACCCCTTTCCAGATAATGTAGGAAATAAGAATTTTTCCAATTCGTAGTCCACCCTTGTGAAGAAGGTTCACTGGTGTGACGTGCAAATTTGAAAACCAACAAAAACCATAAACTTCTTATTGGTAATGGTCATTAATGGTAAATTATAATGTTAGATACATGTAGTTTAAATACAGTATCTTAAATTCAGTAAGAGCAAGACCACGTATAACTTCCTTTTGTATTCTTAGATTCTTAGCATAACTTTAACACCAACGCAATCCTAAAAAGGATCATAATTTGCAGCAATTTCAAAGGGGGTGGGGGCGAGGTTGGTGGGCGGGCGGCAAGGGTAGGAGGATTAATTGAGCCTGATCCGCCTGACAGGTTCATAATCCCCCATGGTTGTGGAATCATTTTCATCCTCAGAGCCACATTCATCAGGCTGTTCCTGCCCTGGCCCCACTGCACCAGCCACTGCTGGCATGACCAGGTCTTGCTGTTGCTGGATGAGATTCTCAAGGAAAGACCTGTTTTGGTGTAAACATGAATGGCAGTAATTTCTTCAAATCTTTATCTTCGCAGGATGCAAGGCAATATCTACCAGGTACTTTTTGGGGAGAACAGCAGCACTGAGGTTCAGGTCTCTTGTCTTTTTGGGCCTTCCCCGTCCAATGAGTCCTTTTTCTAAGAGGACTATGTCGTCTGAGTTACTGTCATCAAAACTGTAGTCATACTTCAGCCTGTATGAAGAATGCTCCTTGACTGATAGGGCAATTTGGGAAGCCTTCTTAAACAAACCGATTGGTCTCTTAGTTCCATAACTTTCCAGAATCTTGATGTCCTTAAAGTGGGTCTTGTCCGTACGATGCACCTTGATACAGTCCTCAGACATGGCTTCTTTCATGAGGCTGGCATAACAATTTGGAGTCTCTATCTCTGGCTGTCGGAGGAAACTCTTCTCAAGGACTCCAAATGACTGATCGCAAGTCAGATATGAGTGGCCACTCACCATGAAAATCAGCTTTACCCTCCTCAATCGTAGCTTGTGGACCTGCTGGAGCAGCATCAGAACAACATGGATGTTTTTATTTTGTCCGACACAATTGTCTGCAAAGATCCTCAGTGTATGAAACGGCTCATCGTAGACCTCCTCCAGCCACTGCAGAATACAAGAACTAATCTCTATGGCACCACGATTTCCTTGGCTTTCATCCCATAAGAACATGTTACTAACTTTAGTTTCACAGTCATAAGCGCAAAAGTTGTATAACCAAAGTTTTCTCAGGTAGTACACCTTATTAGCATTCAGCTTTGGGTAAGGCAGGGTTTGTTGGAGGTCAATGGTTATGGCCCTCACCCCTGGGATCTTTTCATGCCCGTGCTTCCTTAGAAGATCTTTTGCCTCCTTGGCCTTTTTTGTGTGGATTTCCAGTTGTTGTTCCTGAGTGGTGCAGTCTTTGCCTATGCTCATAAGTTCTGTGATCTGTTTGCCAATTTGGGTACAAGTGTTGCAGACATCCTTCTTCGGTGGCTCAAATGCAATATTGTATTCTGTTGTAAAGATGTGCCTGTAAAAAGACTCTGTAACTATTTCCACATCTGGGTGTTCCAACCACATCGACTGCTTGTAGTGCTGGTACATCATCACAATAGACTTGCCACGCCCATGATCCATCAAGTACTGGCGGTGAGGGTTTTTCACCCTACTGTAGTGACTTGTAGTCACCGGGAGACTTTGAATGTGCTGATGAACAAAGTCTAACTTTGGCCCAACAATCTTACGTTCATTAGGCCTGCGGCCACGCATATCACTTGGTGGAGTACCAGTTACTGAGGTCTTTTTTTCTTGGCCACCAAATCCACCCTATCCCTAGATAGGCCATGCATAGCCATAAAACCCTTCCTACACACTGAGTAAGAAACACCAGAATGCATAACAGTATAAATAGTTTTAACTTCACGATGGCTTTTCTCATTCTTAGTATACTCTCTCTTAAAAGTAGTTTCACTAATACAGCCACTGATATAAGCATTTTTCTCCCAACCTGCAAATTTTTGCACCAAAGACCTACCCTTTTTTACCACTACTTTTTTGGGCCTCTTTGGTGTAGCCTCACTCTCACTAACACTAGCACTCTCAGGTGATAACAAGTAATCAGAATCGAGATCACTATCATCCGATAATGCATTATCGGATTCTTAACCTGAAAACTTTAGTTTCTTACTTAGACTAACATCACGCTTTGGCGTGTTACCGTAAAAAAAGCTGTTACCATGGCTATTACCACTCCATGTTGTAGGCTGAGGGTTATCTATCTCACGACCGTTAGTAGACATTGCTGATAGCAAAAAAATGGCCCAATGGCCCAAAATTCATCAAGAATAACTTGTACTTTTTCCATACTAACTTTTTCAAAACATCCATCTTTACAATGGACCCCAATTTTCTTAGGCCTACCGTAGAAAAAGCTATTACCATGGCTATTACCACTCGATGTTGTAGGCTGAGGGTTATCTATCTGATCACAACCGTTAGTAGACATTGCTTATAGTAAAATAATGGCCCAATGGCCTAAAATTCATCAAGAATAACTTGCACTTTTTCCATACTGACTTTTTCAAAACATCCATCTTTACAATGGACCCCAATTTTCTTTAGGCCTACCCTTTTCTTTTTTGAGGCATAGCTTACGTAATCTTCCCCCTTATTTCTTTTAGCCTTTGCCACATTTTTCCCCCCACCTTCAAATTTTCGCACCAAAGACCTACCCTTCTTTACCACTACTTTTTTGGGCCTCCTTGGTGTGGCCTCACTCTCACTAACACTAGCAATCTCAGGTGATAACGAGTAATCAGAATCGAGATCACTGGGCACTGATAATCACTTCAAAATAGCAAAAAATGATACAAGTAATCTCAAGCACTCCCGACACACTCGAATGTTTACAAATAGAAGAAGGAGCAATGGCTACCACTCGCTCTGTGTTAGAGTGTAAAGTTCTCAATGTCGAGAGTTTTCAAAAGGCGCATTAGGTGGGTTTTCTTTATTTTATGTATAAAATAAGTAATATTATTAATTTTTAAGCATGATTCAATCGTAATAATAAAGTAAATACGACAAAAACTTTTTGTTAAAAATGACATATTTATGTTGTGAAAGAATGTGCTTGGCAGCCATGCTAGACCAGTCAGCTGATGTGTGTGTGAGTGGTGAGTGCGGGTTTTAGTTCTAAAAATCAAGGCGAGTTGCATGGCTCGGTACTTAAGGGTAAAAACCCATGTTCATATAATGCAAAATTGAACCATATTCTCATCATCAAAATATACACTCACTTACACCATTCGAAAGAGGAAACGAAGGGGATTCCAGATGTACAATAAAATGCATTTGTCAAATTTGTGGCGAGTGCGGGTTTTAGCACTGGACGCCTCATATAAGAGAAGGGGTTCTCTAAAAGACTTTGACCATTTAAGTGGTGTAATTAGTCAGACTGTGAGATTTAAGGGAAGTGTTTAATTAATCTAGTTCAGGAGAGGAGAATGACAGTTTACGGTTTTTTGAGGGTCAGACTTTAGTCTTTTTTTTACTCCATTTTATATTCATTTTGTTCCATTTAATGTTTAGCTAATTTAGGAAATAAAAAGTATATTTTAGTAGCTACGAGGATTCAATAGCCCAGCTTGCATTTTTAGCTCATGCAAAAGGATAATCAGCAACGAGAGGTAAGAGAGTTGCCTGTTTGTTTAATATGCTTAAACAAGTGTCATTTAGTCATAAAAGCTTGGCAAGAGGTGGTGGCAGCGGTAAAAAGCTTTTTATAGGCCGTAGGTACGCTTCTGAAGAGACTATAGTTATAATTAGGCATATTTTTTGGAAGAAGGGTTGTAATTATGTCACAGGCAACTCGCATTATTGCTGAATTAGGGTTAGGGACTCAAGGCGAGGATGTGTATCTTTCTGTGCTTGCCAACCAGTGTCTCTAGCCAACGCTTTGTGTGAAGTTATGTTTCGGGGTTTCGGGAAATTAAAATGTAATTTTTGGTATATTAAAGTGTTTATCGGGTGTGGTGAATAGGTTACGCGCACTTGCAATGGGTAAACAAGTTCGGGCTCTGGTCCTATGATGACATGAGTGTATGATTTCATATGTTTCCTTTCTTTTTTTCTCTCTCTTGCTATTGGTGTTAATTTGCTCAGAAGTGTGTTTTTATTTTTATGTCCCTCGAGATTCGGTGGACATTGGTGGTTTTGTGGTAACATATACGGGGATATTTGGTATTGTGGGTTACACCCTGGGAGAGAGAGAGAGAGAGAGAGAGAGAGAGAGAGAGAGAGAAATGGCGAGTGTCTGAGAGAGAGAGAGAGAGAGAGAGAGAGAGGCATCCGGGCAGATGGTTTTGCTAAGCGAAGCGGTTTTTCTCTCGTACTTTTTTTGTTGTTGTCTTCTCCCTGTTTTTTTTTCCCGACACGACCTTGTACTTCGTATTAACAGCTGTTCATGGGGTGATTTATTGGGCATGGTGGATGTTTGCTTTTATCTTTTATTGGGGGATGTTTGGTATTAATTATTCTGGGTTGGGATTTGTGTGTGTATAAATACATTAATGTTATTGAGGTCAGGGAGGATCGTAAGGTATAAGGACTTCGTAAAGAGAGCAAAATGGCTGACGCAGGTGGTACGCAGACTCTGCTTCACCGCATTACGAACGTTAGTGCGTGTGCGAGTCCATTTCGTGGGGTTGTGGACGGGGTTATTTCACAGCCAGTACAAATCTTTATTGAAGGGGGAAATAATTATTTAAGCACCAAAGGGATAACAGATGATGTAGAGCCATTCAGAGAGAAAAAATGAAAACCTCTTAAGTGGGTTAAAAGAGGTAGTGTCTCACTTGACAATTTACAGAAACTGATCCATTTTGCGATGTTGTTGCACGACGTACCAGATGTAATAGTGGATTGTTTTGATGAAAAGATTGAATCTACATCAGACGAAGAATTAATTTACGCCCAAATTCAGAAACATATGTCTAAATGTCCCACTGTAAACAGTACATTTTTTAATGGGACTGGCCTGAGAAATATGGTGCAAAGAGACAGAGGATTTTCTTCGCCCCTTTTGTGTGCAAAAGTTGAATATAATAGAAGATGGATCGATCAAAGGCAACAGCAGTTGCGTTGCTACAATTGTAATAAACCAGGGCACTCAAAGAAAGTGTATGGAGTTAAATATTGTGGAATGTGTAAGAGTGTGGATCACCATTAGCAATCTTGTCCGTTTCAGACACAGAAAGATGCGAGACCTACACCTCAAAGTTCTGGGAGTTATAATACAAGAACTTCCCAGGCAGGTCACTTAAGAGGGCAAAGGGATCGGCGAAATTTTTGGAAGGCCGATCAACAAAAAGGATATGTTCTGGGACAAATCAGAAGTCTACAATCTTCTTCGGAAGACGTTGAATCTACAGTTCGGTGATGAGGGGGTATTAGATACACTTACAGTGGTCGCAGACGCTGAATAATGGCGCATGCTGAATTGTTTCGAGATGGTCTAGTCACAGGCCTGCAAAATGAAACTTTTTAAAAATTGTTTTGATAATTATATATTACTGTATATATATCTGATGTGCTAATTCAAAATACGGAAACAGTTTTTCTCCATCACCTGAGGTACAGACGGCCAACGAAGAATTGGCATGGTTTCTTAATTCATTGTTCGTTATGGAAATATTGCCATATGCAGGTGCCAGATTTTTTACTTAACAATAAATAAAATTTCCTTTCAAAGGTGCTATACTTGAAATAAATTACATCAGATTTGAGTAGACTTATTCAACGTATTAAAGATAATTATTTTGCAAAGTAAGGAAAATATATACCGAAGGGTCCACGATTTCTAATTTTATTCTCAACTCTAGCTTCGTGACAGCATATCGAAGATTTTGAAGTTGGCTTTGCTGCCGCTCTAGTCTTGACTCAACGTATCGTACTGCACTGGGGTGTTGTCATTTCGTCTCCTACAGCCGATAAATAATACATCAAGGCGTTAACATTCTTTGAAAACGATGTTTAATTAAACTAATTTTGTCCTTTGATCAATAAAATAATTTGCATGACACATTTAGTGGGCCTAAATTGGACTTCTGATTTTCCCACATGATTAGCCTAGGTCTATTTTCACCATTATACTCTCTCGGATACGTAATATTAATGAATATTTAAATCGACAATATATATATATATATATATATATATATATATATATATATATATATTATATATATTATATATATATATATATATATATATATATATAGATATATATCTGCTTTATTTGATTATTCCCGTTATTCTTGTTATATTAGTAATGTTCGCCTTTCTTCTTATCCTTTTTTTATAATTGCTTAACATAATTAACTCAGACCTAGCTATTCAAAGTCAAAAAGCAATCATAAAAAAATCAAACGAATATAATTCAGTCTTATTTTTTATCGAATTCCTTGCATATCATCCTGTTTCATTTGGACACGGAAAGCTGTGTTTGTTTGTATTTGTGTTTTTACGTTGCATGGAACTAGTGGTTATTCAGTAACGGGACCAACAGCTTTACGTGACTTCCGAACCACGTCGAGAGTGAACTTCTATCACCAGAAATACACATCTCTCACTCCTCAATGGAATGGTCGAGAATCTGTGGGAGTCAAAACTGACGAATACATTAAGAAAGGCTTACTTTCATTAAAGCTTTTTTAGGTTGATCTTTCTGTAGCTATTCATTTCTCCTAAATAGAAATTAATTAAAATTAGTTTCACATTTATACCTAGACCTACTACCATAAGCATATTATAAGTAGCTGAAAGGGTAAGAAATATGAAAGGTGACGTTCTCGTTTAAGTCTATTTCATTTTTTTTTTTCAAGAAAAACCTACTGCTTTAATCAAGGGTTACTCTTTTACGGCTACAGGGTGTAACACGAGTGTATGCACATATTTTGTGGAATGAAAGATAAAGTTTCTTTGAACAGAAAATATTTTATAAACATCCATTTTAAGGCGTTCGTTGTCGGTGCAGGGAATTTCAAAATGACCGTTATCATTAGTGATACTTTCACGCGATACGAGTTCGTCGGATCGAGTAACCTGAGAATGTAGAAGAGAGTGGAGGTGGCGTATAGGAGTGACGGAAGGATTAGGCCGATGTTCATAAAGTATCTCCCAATAAAATGTATTCTTTAGGTTTTGAAGAAAAAAATGCATGCATCATTGAAACTGTTTCCCTCCCTATCCGTGGTATTCACTGGCCACCGATAAAAAACAAAACAAAAAGAGTAAGCCTAACTGAATCTCTCACCCATCAAAGATAAGTTTGCTTATTCATTAGACTTATTCATTAGACAACTATCAAAGATTTCTAGTGTAGATTTAAAAATCTCTTCCTCTCCATCTAAAGTATTCATCAGACACCAGTCATAATCGTAGAGCTAGTTATGATTCCTAGTTCAGCAATGTCGTGACAAGGCACTAGAATTCAAAGTTCACAAATGAATGTTGCTCAGCAACATTTACACTACTATACTGTCTTGCTCTCTTGTGGTGCTTCGAGATGTTCCATCTCTAGGCCCATGTTCTAAATTTTGCCGTTCTTTAAACAATTTGATTCATATCTCTCCAACAGGAACTTGCACCGAATGCAATGCAATAATTCTCTCGCCCATTGAGGGATGTTTCTTAGACCGATAAATGACACATTGACATTAGATTCCCGTGCACATAATATCAAAAGCAATTGAGTGAGGTTGCCTGATTCACACTGTTAGGATTTCGTTTTTTTTTCATTTTGTTTTTGAATTTGATAGCATTTTGTGAGATTCCAATGTTTTCTGTAAAATTTAACAAATGGAATAGTTCAACCACCTTCAACTTAATATTGAGATGATTATTTAAGGACTATGTTTATGCGATACAACTAGTGATAGATGTCTCCTATTTATTTGGTAATGTATATCTATGGTTGTGATATGACGTTTTTTATCACTTCATTTCATTCACGTCCATTTTGCTATATGGAAAATAGTTTTACACAATAACATAACATAATGTTGTAAAGATATCAGTGACTGTTTTTAACGTCATTACACATGATTTCTTCCATCTTTGAAGAGAAAAATAGATAAATAAGGCATGAATTGTGCGTCAGGCAGGTGAACGAAAAATCATGAAACTCTGGCACCAGTATTTTGGCCGACAATACATAAATGTATAGGTAAATTCACACATGGTAAGGCAAAATCAAACTAATAAAAATGCATCTGTTCTTTATTTGGCGAGGAGAAATAATACAAATGCAGTTGAAAAGCAAGATGACAGTTCTTTACAGTTGTTCCAGTCATTTTTAGGTTCATCATCTCAAAAAAAATCGCTTCTTTCTCGTTTCAAAACTACACCTGGAACTTCTTCGTTTGTGAGCACTTGGTGGCCGCTTACGATGCAACATCCAACAGTAGTCGCCCATCATATTCACATTCCATCGTCCCTGGTATCTTCTTTCCATCTCCTTTATATCTTGGTGAAACCTTTCTCCCTGTTCTTCACTCACATCCCCTAGATTTTCCGAAAAGTAATCCAAATGGGCATGTAGGAAATGAACTTTAAGGCTCATTTTACATCCTAAGGCCTCGAACATCTCTAGCATTCTTCCAACGATGTCTTTGTAGTTTGGATCCTTGTGATTACCCAAGAAGCTCTTCATCACATCTTTCAAACTAATCCATGGATCTTTTTCAGGATCACTAAGAGAGTTTTCAAAATTTTCATCCTTGACGAGTTTTCAAAATGTTCATCCTTGACGAGTTTTCAAAATGTTCATCCTTGACGAGTTTTCAAAATGTTCATCCTTGACCCGGGTGGGAGTTTTATATTTCACAAATTCATAGCTACTCTTGACGAGTCTTTACTGTATTTAATTCTGGTCCTACAAATACACCCTCCTTGACCTTGGCATCTGATAGAGCAGGGAACTTACTACGCAAGTACTTGAAGCCATCTCCATCCTGTGGTAAGGCTTTTACAAATTCCTTCATCAGGCCAAGTTTTATATGCAGAAGAGGCAAAATGACTCTTTTCGGATTCACCAAGCATTCTTGAATGATGTTCTTTGTACCTGGAGTAAGCATATCCCTAGTTGGCCATTGTTTTTTAGACCAATGGAGTTCCCTGGCTCTGCTATCTCATTCACACAAGAAACATGGAAACTTAGTGTAGCCTGACTGTTGCCCAAGTAACATGGAAAGTATCTTCAAGTCCCCACAAATCATCCAGTTGTGATCTTTGTATGTTATCTTGTTTAAGATCAGCACCAAATTTTCACATGTCTCCTTCATGATCACTGAGTGCCCAACAGGAATGAAAGCATATTTGTTGCCATTATGCAATAGAACTGCTTTAAGACTTCTCTTTGATGAGTCGATAGTCTCCATTCATCAGGGTTGTAATTTATGCCAAACTTTTCTATTAGTCCTGATGAATCTGTAGAATAGACTAAATATACATGTGTGTGTGTGTAAGTTTGTATATGTATGTGTGTATGACTAATAGGATAGTAGCACGAATACCATGTACACGTCCCTTGCAAAATGAAGTAAGTGCCAGAAAGACCACGATAATGATTCAATGAATCTTATATCACAGTAATGAAAATAATAACTGGCAAACAAGGAACTCACGGTAAAAATAACGGCGAATAAAAAGCCAACAAAGATAAATTGCTCACGAAGATAGTGCTGGATTTGATTAACTCATACGAACACATCAGCTGTGTTTGTTCCATTTCCTCGATAACTTTATTAGTAATTTGACATTACCTCAGTAATTGTGTTTGCGTGGTCATTTTCAACAGAAAACCTGCGTCACAGGAGGAGAGCAGCTTCGCGGTTCTTGTTGCAAACATAAAACATTGAATTTTTTTGGTAACATAAAACATGGGATTATTTGCTTACACAGAAGGAGGAACCGTCGTGTATGTTCTGTCTTGGCTAGCAGTTGTCGTGTTAACAAGCTTAGTTAAGTGTAATAATTGCAGTTTCTATTTGATGCTGATGTATCAAGGTTCGAAAACGGCGTTTGTCTACTTGCGGAATATTTCCTTTATTTTTCAGAGGTATAAGATAGCCATACCTTGGAGAGGCTGTGGTGATGCCCAAGTGGTCGCTAGGATGTATTCTGGAATTTATGGATTAATATATCTTTGACAAGCTGTCTATATAAAATAATAGAAAAAAATGGCTAATTCACGACTAACATGTGTCATAGCAAAAAATTCAATTCTGATTGCGCTGGTGTCAAAATTGAATTTTTTTTTTATCACATATGTTAGTTGTGAATTAACCATTTTTTCTTGTATTTTACATAGACAGCTTGTCAAAGATATATTAATCCATAAATTCCAGAATACATCCTAGCGACCACTTGGGCATCACCACAGCCTTTCCAAGGTATGGCTATCTTATACCTCTGCAAAAAATTAGTAATATATATATATATATATATATATATAATATATATATATATAAATATTACATATATATATATATATTATATATATATATATATATATAATATATATATATATATATATATATATAAAATATATATATATATTTATATATATATATATGCGCCATCCACACACCACACACACACACAGAGAAAGAGAGAGAGAGAGAGAGAGATGAGAGAGGAGGAGAGAGGAGAGAGAGAGAGAGAGCAAGGAGCAAGAGAAAGATGGCTCTTCAGAGTGTGAAACTTGAATGAACATTGCTCCACTTACGGGCTGCTCAAGAGCCCGTGCTTGCACAACACCGGCTTAATAATGAACAGCAACATTGTGTCTTGTCCTTCAACCACCCGCCCCCTCCCTTCTGCCCCGCTTTTTTGGCCCCTAACAACCCACTCGCCACTCATACTTATCCTTCCTTCCGAGGCCTTGTTAACAAAAGATGTTGTTCTCCAAAAATTTCAGAATAGCTCATTCTCTTCTTATCATGAGGCCCACAAGCTAGTTATGATGCATGGGAGCATTTGTACGAGGATCAAATAAAAAGTGCCGACTGGATTTAATAGATGAAATGTTCATTTTCAAATTTGGGTTTCTCTTATTTCCTTCTCTGATTTCTTTCACCTTTCGAACTCTCATTATCACTCGTCCATGGTTTTATGATAACTCCTTGCTGTGCCTGCTCTGCCTTTATATATGCATGTTGTGCATGCAAAGTGGCAGGATTTTACAGGGAGTGAACTAAAATCTGCGGAGAGAGTTCAGTTGTATGCAAATGAGCTCCCCGGATCTCCAACATTTTACTATTATTCCGACACAGAGCTTCTTCCTAGACATGAAGTTTGAGTCACTTGGGAGTGTCTGATCAAAGCTTTCATCTCTTTAGGATTAAGTAACTTCATTTACTGTCTTATTTCCGTTCGTCAATGACTCTATGCCGTTAATGAAATTAACTATTCATTTCCTTTCAATACATTAAATGAATCCTGGTTTTTCCTTCAACTAACGAGAACAAGACGCAGAATGAAAAATATTTGTGGCTTCCGACGACTTTGGTTTTACGGCAGACCACAAGGTCATCTTCTACTCTCTCTGTCTGCCTGGATTACTTTGTTGAATAAGTATTTCTATATATTTTCATTCTTCGGTTAATATTCAATATTCACGTCTTTTTTGCGTTTGTAGTAAATAAGACTTACTTTTCATTAAAGTCACCAATAAACCTAATAGTCATCTTGCATTAAGTGCCTTCTAACATGAGTTCCAGAAATTCGAACGCTCCAGTAACTTTATCTAATGCAGTGGGAAGTGTGTAAAAATACGGTAAATCTTTTTCATAACGTTTATACGAGGCCAAGCAGTTTGCCTCCTTGATACGAGGTAGAAGAGTTGTTTGGCATATATATATATATATATATATATATATATACTATATATATATATATATATATATATATATATATATATATATATATATATATATATATGTATTATATATATATATATATATATATATATATATATATATATATATATATATATATATATATATATATATATATATAGTATTCACTCATACGTTCTGGGTGATTTATGCAATAGTAATGGTAACATGATCCCTCCAGAAGAGAAACAACTCAGAAATCCATTTGTTAACTACAGCTGCGTAGAAACTTTATCGAACAGGGAGATTGAAACTGAACCCAAACTACTGGGTTTCTGATATTCATGCAATATATCTGAGCATTTCGAAATTCCCGTAACTTTGCGAATTAGCAGAACGTTATATTCCTGACTGCTGCTCTAAGCCGTCTTTGTTGCCTTATTCTAAATAAATTTCAGACATAAAAGCAGTGCATGAGTGTGAAGGAACTCTACGGGAATGTAACATACGTTTCCAATTTTATAAGGAGCTACTTTCTTTAGCGTGCTACGGTATTCCGTTTTTGGCATTGCATTTAGTAGTGACTACATGCCAGTGGACTAGACGAACTAAAGTTCTTCTCTACCTTAGTCACTTACTATTATTCGTTAAGATAGCTTTTAGTGTAAGCCAAGACCATTCTCTTTCAACTGAGCCTCATAATGTTTTGCAAATTATAATATATATGCTTACAGTTAAGACAAAATTAATGAGGCTTAAGATGGAACTAGGTTAAAAATACAAGTAAATATATTCGGAATACTTGCCAAAAACGCATATCTTCATGCCTTCAGTATTAATATATTTTCCTTGTAATCTTCTCGATGTAAATTTATATTTTCTTGAGTGTTGCCTATATCTGCTGTTAATATCAACAAATTCATCTGTTCCAGATTCTCATATTGTTTAATTGCAGTAGATTTCATGTAATGTTTGATTACAATTCCTTTTTGATTACAGTACAATTTCAAGTTCCGCCGATTACTAGTTTATTTTCCATACCTCTGAGTAAGATGCTCTTCTTGTAGTCCTTCCAAGTTAACTCTCTTCCTTATCTCTTTATCTCCTTCTATAACTAACTAGTATTATCTCTTCGTACTGTGCTCTGTTCTGTTTCCTTCTAGTCTCCATATCCAGTTCACCGTAATTTACAACTTTTAAATGTAAGCCTTTCCGGAAAATAGCGTTGATCTCTCTCTCTCTCTCATCTAGTCCTCTCTATCCCTATCTCATCGCTCTCCTCTCTCTCTCTCTCTCTCTCTCCATTATGTGAAAATCTGAGATTAAAGCAAACAGAAGAGTCCTAATGTTCGGCTTCTTCGGCTTCTCTCTCGTCTCTCTCCTCCTCTCTCTCTCTCTCTCTCCTTCTCATGCGCACCACACGACACAACATATCCCCGCCAATGGTCCCGGTAAGAAAAAAAATTTCTTGTAGGAGTTTCTCTCATGCCTACGCACAAAGAATTATTACTCTAGTTGTCATCCGGCTTTTGCGGGTTGTTGCTGGTTAGAGAGAGAGAGAGAGAGAGAGAGAGAGAGAGAGAGAGAGAGAGAGAGAGAAGCAAACGCAGTTTAGTAATCTGTCAGTTTATATTCCACACTATAGTAATTGGAAATGGAATGGCCTATGGGCGTCATCTACGAGGAGGACATATACTAACCCCCACTTTTTATTCAAGGGAGACAACATAGCAATTGCCCCCACCTTTTCCTCCAAGTTTTATATAACAGATGCAGGAAATGAGGCTATTAATGATATTATAAAATATATACGCAACACAAACAAGTATAAAATTATTAAAATAAAAAAGACAGATTATATATTTTTCATTAGGTTCGTGGTCAGGTAATTTTAATTCTAATTTTGGCTGACTTATCTCACTGTTTACAAACAGTTTGAGTTTATCAATATTTTAACTGCATCTAAGCCTTTGATTATCCTATTAGGCCTTATTTCTCGGCAAATGAATTACCTCCATGCATCACTATCCTCCACCAATACTTCTCTTCTCATCCAACTGTGTTATTGTCTGCAAAACTTTCATTTGTTACATTCAACAATCAATTCATTACCAATGTCCTCTTCTGTACTTTCTCGGAAAAATGTTGGATGTAAAAACATAATGAACTGTGACTGAGCTACACGTAGTTATGAAGAGATGGCATTAAAAATATAGATGTGTTCGTAAACAGTAATCAGTCTTTACAATATGTTTATCACACAGAATGCTCGCAACGATTAAGAAAGTATAAAACCTTGTCCCTGACATATAGGTGAAATGAAATTCCGGCCTTACTCGTTCCTAAAATGGGCTCGTAAATTGTATGAGAATATTTATTTATTTTCCCCATACTCTATCCATCTAATGACTAGCCATTATATTCCGGAAATAAGTCTCATAAATCAAATCAAATCAAGAAGGCACCAGTTGACACCAACAATAATTCTAGTGTTGTGATATGATTACTATTGATGGAAATCTACATTATGAAGTGAATAGTGATGGAAGTCATTCAGTATCAGAATTATGATGCAGTAAAATAACAGTTTAAAATAATGAAACAATTTTCCTCATTGTTTCTGGATAATAAAAGAACTAAAAATATTTGATGAGCTGAGAAGCAAGTGTTTCTCTCTCTCTCTCTCTCTCTCTCTCTCTCTCTTGCCTTTTCCAGGATAATTTTTTTTATCATTCTTCCCATTACGCGAAGCTAAATTATGTTATTCATGTTTAAACTGTTATTTTACTGCATCATTCTTGTAATTCTGAATGACTCTCAGCATCGTTCACTAAGAATTTCGTATCACGCACAAATCTGGGACAATCTCCAATACTTGACGAGTTTTGTGTGGGAAATAAAAAATCAGAATGATGAAAAACTTTTGGTCTGATATTTCTGTCGACGGTCCAAGCCCTTTACAGTGCTTGCTGAATTCATATATAAATGGGGACCTGTATACCTGCATAATTATCGACAATTGTAACTCTAGTGGAAAATACAGCAGAGCTTTTTCAGCTCGAAAATGGGCCTAATTTTGGTTACTGCCTCACGGGAAAATCCACTCATGGATCGTCATTGTCCGGTTTCATGTTGGAAATTGAATTCTCAATCACTTATGGAAATGATCCGGATCTATGCCTAAAAAAAAATACTGTTTTCAATGCTTGTAAATTATCATGACAAAGGGTTTAAAAATTATATATTTAATCTTCTCTCTCTCTCTCTCTCTCTCTCTCTCTCTCTCTCTCTCTCTCTCTCTCAGATGTCTCTTGTTGAAATTTACTTTTTTGTGCTGCTTCGTGCAAAAAAAAAAATAAAAATAAATAAATGAATAAAATAAAATAAAAATCCTCCGTACTGAAGTAATGTTATCCTGTTGTCGAATAGGTCAGGCTGTTTTGATTTATGGGCATTTTCCAAGTGGCCCACTTAACCCAATCATATTATAGAGAATGCTTAACAACATTTGCAACGGGAAGTGATTCAAATTATTCTAAAATCTTTAATCATTAATGAGCATTAGGTATTGGAAACAAATCCCATACAGTAATCTTAGAATCGTCAACTCTGTAGATTTATGCCATTATAAAATGCTTGAGGAGTTTTGATATATCAATGTTTTATGCTTTTTATAAAATGCAAACATATCGGAACAGTTCTGTGGGAGTTACGAACATTAATTGACTGTTTTGGGTTAATTTCATGTTAATAATAATAATAATAGTAGTAGTAGTAGTAGTAGTAGTAGTAGTAGTAGGAGGAGGAGGAGGAGGGAGGAGGAGGAGGAGGAGGAGGTGGAGGAGTTAGGGGGAGGAGGGGAGGGGAGGAGGATGATCATCATATTAACAACGATAATTATCACAATTAACGATCTGTCTTTAACACTCCTTTACTACTTTTGTTGCTACAGCAGTTATGATAGTGCGCATTATAAAACTACATATAGTACTATTGACATTTAATTTTCATTTAGAGCCATGGAGAATGAAGATGTGTGCTTCCCTTGTCACTGTGGAAGAGCACTAAATTGGTGTTCGTGAGATCTGGAGTTCAATTCTTATTTACTGCTCGCTCGAAAAGAGAGAGAGAGAGAGAGAGAGAGAGAGAGAGAGAGAGAGAGAGAGAGAGAGAGAGAGAGAGAGAAATATTATAATAAAAGATAAGCTAAACTGCAAGAGGGATACTCCAGTTACAAAATCAGCAACTCTCTTCAGAAGTAACACTCCTACCAGATGAAAAAAAAAAAAATCTGGAACTGAGTCTGAGAAACGGTAATAGAAGACCTCCTTCTTTTCCTGGGACTAAAAAAAGTCCTTTTTACCAGACTTTAATCAAGTTCTTTTATTTCTTTTATCGGATAAGGTCTGTATCATTCTATTTAATATTTCGAGTGTCTTGGGTAGGTATCTATTTCGGAGTCTGAAAATAATACAACATATTGATATCTGTAAATTGCTCGGTATCTTTCAATGATATAGCATGTACGGCAATATCTTTTTTAATCAGGTCAAGAGTTTCACATTTATGACATTATCCAGTATCAGAGCTTATTTGTTTTAGAATAAAGATCCATTGGACGGATCTTTACTATAAATCCTTTACTTCACAGCCTATCTTTAAATGATTCCTTTTCTTATTCTCTGAAGCTTCTCCATCAACCATTGCAAGCAAATGTACATCCAAGCGTAGTCTATACTGTCTGCCCGCACTGTTCTTTCCCTATCAAACCTTCTGTTCTCTGACGCACTTTATTAATATATATTATATATAGTATATATATATATATATATATATATATATATATATATATATATATATAGATATATATATATATATATATATATATATATATATATATATATATAATATATATATATATGCTTATATTATTCTTGCCATTTCCACTATTACCTTTCTTTACATTCTAAGTCAGTTTTGGAACCATTTGCCTTCTCGTTTTCTATGCAGCTATACCCTTGTAACCACAAAGCAACATATGATTTCTAATACCCTTACCTTATGTTACTTCAAAATCCTCCAATGGTCCCTTCCGATGAAATTTTCAGTTTTCTATCACTTTTCAACTTCAGCGTTATCCAGTTTTGCTTACATACATTACACATACTACATAAACACACACACATACATACACACACACACACATTTATATATATATATATATATATATATATATATATATATATATATATATATATATAAAGAGAGAGAGAGAGAGAGAGAGAGAGAGAGAGAGAGAGAGAGAGAGAGAGACGCTTATCTTCGAGGAACTTGAGCAGCTGCATGCAAACTGATTGGAAGACACGTCAACCCTTTCTCAGGTTTTCGTTGAACACATTTCCCTGGCAACATCGAATAACCCAAAAACAATAGACAGCATACATTAATACTGATCGGAAATGGAGTTGCATTAAAGGATTAAATGCATCATTCAAATCAAATACAAGTGTAAAGGATATCGCCTCTCTCTCTCTCTCTCTCTCTCTCTCTCTCTCTCTCTCTCTCTCTGGTTTTGGAGACTCTGTTCAGGAAATGCGCTCAGGATATTCCCTTCCAAAATAACTCGCCCTCTTGTCGGCTGAGGTTTCAGAATTTTTAACCTTTATACATATAAGATTAATAATAATCTGACGGAAGGTGCTCATTACGTACGTCTTCTTCTTGTGAAATAAATTGAAATAGTATCGACTTTGAAAAGTGCAAATTCTATTTGTTCATCTGTACTTATAGGCGCTGAATGATAATTCCCTCTTTTTGTGTAATGGTAGGAGAACATGCTGATTTTTAATAGAGAGAGAGAGAGAAGGGCGCAGAGCCTAAAAAGGAAACCTTCATAGCCAGGATCAAAACGTTAATTGTACTTTTGCAATATACCGTCCAAACCAGCAATGACCTCCAAAGTGATTATTTTACAATTTCTTTGTATGGCAAATTTTTTTCCGTAGTTTTCTCAAAGTCAGCTAGAAAGAACCCTGATCGTATTGTAGGGGAAATCATTTACTGTTCTGCTTGTAAATCCAGTAATTTCCAAGATATTACGAAGGGTGGCAATAGATTGTAAATCCAGATTTCAAATCCAGTAATTTCGAAGATATTGCAAGGTTTGCAATAGATAATGGCTTGTGTTGCTTTTATTTGAAATTTCATATTTAAAAATCTTGCTTAAAGTTTTTAATGCTTGCTTTTTTAAATTTTTTCTTTATCAGTCACTCCATCAGTCCTCATCAGACTTTCTTATCCACTTATGTATTCACTTATTGAAGTTGCACGCATGAAATCAACGTCATCATCAGACATTTCTATGAAATGAAAGTCATTTAGCAGCGAATTCAGTCATGAATATGACAGAGGTTCACAACCATCCTTTTTTAGTTGTCATTTTCTACAGCTTTTTTCACGTTGCTCCTTTTTATTATTATTTTATCGAGTGCATACTGGTGAAGAACTGGCTTCCCATCGCAAGAGATATAGTTCGATCCCCGGCCTAGCGCTCCTTGATCCAGTGTAACTGGATACCAGTGTCTGATGGGATCTGTAAAGTGCAGGATCTAGCAACCTCATCCCGAGAGATTTGCTAATACCTGAAATCTCAACCCTAAAGGCCCTTTTCCGGAGGCTTCTTACACCACCCCCACCCACACCCCCACCCGCACCCCCACCCCACCCCCACCCCCCAGGAAAGGAAATTATATTATAAAACGATTTAGGTTATTTTGTTGACCAAAATCCAGTACGTTGCTACCGGCCACCTTTCACAAAGGTAATGAAGTCCAAAAGTAATGAATTCTTTACCTTTTGTAGTTATTGACTGAGATGGGCCTTCTTCATGGTGGAGAAGATTGTGATAGCCACATCCTTTAAATCTGTATATAACATTTTCTTGGGCAACCTTTTACAATGGGAGAGAATGCATTGCTAAAAGAAAAAATATCTGTAGCAAACTCGCCATTACTATGCTTTGGAAAATAAAAAGTTGAAAACAATACTACAGTGGTACCTCGAGATACGAAATTAATCCATTCCGAGGCGGCCTTCGTATCATGAGTTTTTCGTATCTTGGAACACATTTTACATTTAAAATGGCTAATCCGTTCCAAGCCCTCCAAAAACATCCCAGTAAATATATTTCCAGGCCTAAAACACATGTTCTAGGGTTACAACGCCGATCCGACGGAAGAAATATGACTCCAAAAAGGCAAAATACTGTACATACTTGAGTAATATTCAACTGCATGTAATGTACAAAAAGCCCCATTTTATTAGGACTTTAGCATAGTGTCCCCTTAGCATAAAAGCCTAGCCTATGTTACGGTTGCTACTGTAGCCTAGTCTATGATTCTGGCATCTAAACCTAAGAGCTAAAAGCTTAGAATATGCCAATAAAATGTATAAATAATCAGTATGTACTCATTTCAAATAATTATTAATTAATCATTAACTACAATACACAAACAAACAAAAAACAAACCTTCCAATCGATTGTTTACATTCAGCTCTTACCCGTCTTACGAGTATCGAACGAGCGCCAAGCAATCATTTTTCCTAGCACACAGTAAGCCATAAATTGTCATTAGTATCTCTCTTCAACTAATGAAACTATCAAATAGTATAATAACCATTCTTTATTCTATCTTTACCTAATGGAGATACAGAGTTACTGACAGCTATAATGAAACATACGAATACGTAACGTAATAATAAAACAGAAGAAGAATTCTAAAAAATACGTATTTGTTGGCAGTCTGATTTATTTTATATTTCATGATATCTAATTCACAATTTTTTTAATTAAATGTATTGCATGTACTCATTTCAAATAATTATTAAGTAACCATTAACTATAATAAACAAACAAACAAAAAGCTTCCAAACATCTGTTTACATCCAGCACTTACGAGTAAAGAACGATCGACAAGCAATCACTTTACACAGTAAGCCATAAATTTTCATTATCTCTCTTCAACTACTGAAACTACCAAACAGTATAATAACCATTCATTTCTATTCTTTATTCTATCTTTACCTAATGTTTTTTTCTATTAAATGCATTGCATGAATAAGTTTTTCAATTTACAGCATCCTTTTACCAATAGAATACTTTAAGCACAAGGGGTAGATGCTGACCAATAGAAGAGCAGGACCTTATGGGGTGACTAGCATCAGGAACCAATGGGAGAGCGGGAGGATGGTGGCGAGTTTACTCAGTTGGCGGCGCGGGAGTTTTAAAATTGTTCTCGGTGGTCCGGGCGAATCTCGGGACTTTACAGCAACAACCTTTCGTATCTTGAAAACTTTTCGCATGTAGAGCAGTAAAATTTTTCGCATTGGCTTTTGTATCTCGAGTTTTTCATAAGTAGAGCCTTTCGTATCTCGAGGTACTACTGATATATATATATATATATATATTATATATATATATATATATATATATATATATATATATATATATATATATATATATATATATATATATATTATATATATATACATATATATATATATATATATATATATATATATATATATATATATATATATAATATATATATTATATATAATCAACATAACAAGCTTCAGTTAAATCCGAGTGAGAAGAGAGGCGTTCTGTCTTATCACACACACTTAAACTACATGTAGCTGAGAGAACCCAGGTTGCAACAATGCCATGGGAAGACAGGAGATATATTTAGCCTAATTATGTGAGAAATGGGCAGCCTATGCATACAAAATAAGTAGCCACGTTTCCACATCTCTCCCAACCCTTTAAATGAAGCCAGCTCCTTGTTGTAACCCCTCCATAACAACGCCATGGCCGATGAGTGACAACATAATCTCCTGTTTGGGAGAGGGATAATCCGAAGCCTCAATCCCGAATTATGGCACCTCTGTGTCCGACTCTCGTACAGATCATGTCATAGCAGCGCTTGGGTGTTTGGCAGAACTGAAATTCATTTGTGATATTTTCCTTTCTTCATTCCGTATATAGACAGTGATATTAAAATAATAAAATCTATCTTTAAACCATTCTCTCTCTCTCTCTCTCGTCTCTCTCTCTCTCTCTCTATATATATATATATATACATATATATATATATATATATATATATATATATATATATATATATATATATATATATATATATATATGTGTGTGTGTGTGTGTGTGTGTGTGTGTGTGTATGGAGAAAGAGACATTTGTAGCTTCATTGCAACAACTGGCCTACTAGCTATTTTCTTTCGTTTATAATATATATATATATATATATTATATATATATATATATATATGATATATATATATAGAATGGTGTTTAAAGAGAGATTTTATTATTTTAATATCACTGTCTATATACGGAATGAAGAAAGGAAAATATCACGAATGAATTTCAGTTCTGCCAAACACCCAAGCGCTGCTATGACATGATCTGTACGAGAGTCGGACACAGAGGTGCCATAATTCGGGATTGAGGCTTCGGATTATCCCTCTCCCAAACAGGAGATTATGTTGTCACTCATCGGCCATGGCGTTGTTATGGAGGGGTTACAACAAGGAGCTGGCTTCATTTAAAGCGTTGGGAACAATTACAGAGAGAGAGAGAGAGAGAGAGAGAGAGAGAGAGAGAGAGAGAGAGAGAGAGAGAGAGAGAGAGAGAGAGAGAGAGAGAGTTTGCATTGTTTAAGGGATGGCATCAACAACTCCGCTTCATTATAGGAATTGTTAACATTTAAGGAAGGAGAGAGAGAGAGAGAGAGAGAGAGAGAGAGAGAGAGAGAGAGAGAGGAGATGTGGAAACGTGGCTACTTGTTTTGTATGCATAGGCTGCGCATTTCTCACATAATTAGGCTAAATATATCTCCTGTCTTCCCATGGCATTGCTGGGATTGATGAGGACAGCATTGAATCATCATTAGGAATTTACTATAAAAATGTTTTAGTGACGGCCTATATTCTCTAATTGATACATTTTCGATAAAAAATAATATGGTGATCTATACTCTCGTCATTTCACATTTTCTTCCAAAGCTCTTTGATACGAAACTTGTGCATTCTCCCAACTTCCTTCTGGTCAAGAAGTTACGGTAGATAAATTTCAGCTCCGTCAGCACAAACTTTCAAGAATTCCCGCTTCTGCTTTCAACTGAGAATTTTAGAATGATTATACTTCCTCGCCACCTAACTATATTTCATGAATGCGTACATCATTTCGGCTTTATCTGATGTAAATGTTCTTTTTTCTTTATAGAGTTATTATTAACTGTATACAAAGTTCATGTGAGTCTGATCATTTCTCATTATCGGTCACTAACATTGTTATTGGTGTTGATGTAGTTTTTATTCATATCATTATCAAATACTACGAATTTAGTGTTACAAACTTATGGTAGCACTTGGCAATCATATATATCATATATGATATATATATATATATAGATATATATATATATATATATTATATATATATATTTATATATATATATATATATATATATATATATATATATATATATATGATATATATATATATGTGTGTGTGTGTGTGTGTGTGTGTGTGTATGGAGGAAGAGAGACATTTGTAGCTCTGCTGCTACAACTGACCTACGAGCTATTTTCTTTCGTTTAAACTGACAGTGCTTTGGTTATGTGAACACGATGTTTCTGGTAAATGTCCAAGTTAACTAAAGTATCGAATGGTTTAAAGATAGATTTTATTATCTTGATAAATATATATAGTTCGTTTGTGGCAAAAATAGCCTTCAGTATCTAATTCATATTACTATAGAAATAATTTGCAACCTTAGGGAATCATATAGCAGTGCATTTACTGCGTCCCGGATTCGAAACGATGATTTTTGGATTTGATGCATAGGTGACTGTAGCATATTCACGAAGCTATCAAGCTACCATACGTTGAATCAGTTATACATACCCTTGCCAAATTCAGGTTCCCAAATTAAAATCGATGTCAACCCATCTCCCTAATGATTGCCAAGTGCTACCATAAGTTTGTAACACTTAGGTCGTAGTATTTGATAATGATATGAATAACAACTACAACAACACCAATAACAATGTTAGTGACCGATAATGAGAAATGATCAGACTCTCATAAACATTATATACAGTTAGCAATAACTCTATACTAAAGAAAAAGGAACATTTACAATAGATAAAGCCGAAATGATGTACGCATTCATGAAATATAGTTAGGTGGCGAGGAAGTATAATCATTCTAAAATTCTCAGTTGAAAGCAGAAGCGGGAATTCTTGAAAGTTTGTGCTGACGGAGCTGAAATTTATCTACCGTAACTTCTTGACCAGAAGGAAGTGGGGAGAATGCACAAGTTTCGTATCAAAGAGCTTTGGAAGAAAATGTGAAATTACGAGAGTATAGATCACCATTTATTTTTTACCGAAAATATATCAATTAGAGAATATAGGCCGTCATTATAAATTTTTTTATAGTGAATTCCTAATGAGTGATTCAATGCTGTCCCCATCATAATTGTGCTAGAGCTCATATTGCTACTATATCTTCATAAGAATCGACGGAAACTGATTTTCTTTGCCTTTCAGTATAATTTTTCCCTTCCAAGCAAAACGCGACAGCTCAGTATTGACCTGGTTTTCTTTATGGTATCAATATTCCGTTATTAAACCACTTCGATTTTGGACTTACTTCCGCAAATTCTCATCACATAACCCGAACATCAGTTACATCAGACATCATCGGAAATGATTAGGAATCCGGACAAAACCAGCGTTCCATATAAGATCCAATTATTATTAATATTATATTTCATTAAATAAAGCCTATTCACATGGAACAACCATACAGGCCATTGACTTGAAATCCGAGCTTCTCAAGAACGTCGGTCTCAACCTCCCACCGCAGAACCCACACTGCAGCAGTAACTATTCATGATACAGAGCCAGTGATATTCCATCGCCCGGGGGGAGACGCGAACCCGCGACATCTGAGCGGCGCATCACGACTCTAACCACCATACCAGCGGACAAAATTTCATGAAGGGGAGTGCGAGAGGAGAGGAGATGGGATTTCCGAACATTGCAAAGGGGGACAGGTAATAGAAGAGGAAGGACGATGGAAGATGACCAATTAACGTTAGGCCTGATAGCAGGTGCCAAGCCAGAGAGAGAAAGGGGACAAACTTTATTGACGTACCTTCATGTTGCCACAAATTTGTTGTTGTGGAATAGGGTCTGAGGTAAGGCGAAAATATATCCCGTGAGAGATTATAAAATCCCTCTCTGAGTGTCTGCACTGAAGCAGGCGTTCCATTTTTAACTTTGACCCCGATACAGAGTCCTTTAGTACATTCTGATTTCTTTTAATATTAAGCTATTACACTATATATAGCTCTATATTTATCCTCGAATATCGTTCAGTAAGGAATATTATATATATAAACATTAATATACCACTTTCTTGTAAAAGGTATCTATTGCCAAATTGTTATACAATTGTTATCTTATATTTTTTCTTGGAGAAATGTTGCCTTGTAGTTATAAAGACTATTTATCAATGAGCATTCAGTGACTACATACCTGCTCACACATTGCACACACACACACACTATATATATATATATATATATATATATATATATATATATATATATATATATATATATATATATATATATACATACATATATATATATATATATATATATATATATATATATATATAATATATATATGTGTGTGTGTATATATATATTTATATATATATACATGTATGTATCACAAGAAATAGGTACAAGACAAAAACGAAGACGGAGAGAGGAAGAAATATAGATTATAAGGATCTCTCTCCCTCTGTTGCAGACACGCGCAAACACACACACATACACACACCTTGAGAGAAACAACTCTGCTGCCACTTACATATCAATATAGCGTTTTACGGGAATCATCATGACATCGCTTCACGACCTCACTTTTGATTAAAGAGAAAACCCCGCTGTCTGGTTTTAATTTGCCAGGGATCAGGTGATCAAAGACCTCCCGTCCACGAGGCTGCCACTCCCAGGAAAGTCGCCGATCAGTCGATGGTTCCTGTGGGCATCCAATAACCAGTTTTCGAATTCTTTCTCTTTTATTTGAGAAAATTTGCTACAGAGGCACTAGCATCATTTTGTATACCAATCCATTGATTTTTTTTACTTCCATTAGCAGTACTTAGCCCTTGATGGAATGGAATGGAACATAATAGGTACATCGTTACAAGGAATTTCTAAAAGGTTATAAATCTAAATTTGCATTACATTTGCGTATTCGTAGGTGCGAAGATATACGGCGTCAGTGTATCCTACATAGAGAGTAAAACTAACTAATAAGTGTATAAGTTAAAAGTTTTGCCTCGCAGGTGGATTTCATTGACACGATTGCATATGATGCACACACACTCACATATACATATATATATATATATATATATATATATATATATATATATATATATATATATATATATGTTACAGTCAATATCTAAATCCAGACAATTTGAAAAGTGAATGATTTTTTCACGCAGTTTGTGAATTGCCTGGTTCACCCAGTCAGTTTATAAATCAGCTAAAAATCGCAGACAATTTAAAAAGTGACTAAAATTTTGATAGATTTTCTTGGCATATTGACTGAAATGATCCTGCTACGGGTAACAAATCCCCAACCCCGCCCGGCCGAGGAACGAACCCAGGTCTTTTTGTGTGTGTTTGTGTGTGTGTGTTTAACTAGCTGTTAACATCTCAGTGTGAGCTCGGAGCTCATTATTTCCTCAAGATATTGACTCATATGAAGTAATGAACTGACGGAAAAACAAACCATGTTCTTGAGTAAAATTTTATTTTCTAAAACCTATGTAACGATATATCAAAATTAAAAATAAAGTATTAAAAGTGACATTTTAAATATTATATCAGTTTTTATTCTTACAATTCAAGCCACAGTGGCACCGACTATTGCACTTGTAACCTTCTTTGTAACATTTACAGCGATTTGTTTGACACGCTAAGCTCCAAGTAAATCCTCTTCACTGATCATTGTCTTCAAAAGTTTTCTTCTGGAAGTGTAGATGAGCGTAGACCTACTCTGGCCTCAACACCAAAGAGTGCTTTGTATGGGGATTGTTTGATTCCAGAATGGTAACTAGTGTTCTTTTGGAACTGCACAAACCTGAGTCCCATTGGCCAGTCACTTGTATCATTATCCCCTAACCATGAAATAAGCATGTGTTTTATATCACAGTTAAGGCGTTCAACGGATCCCTGGCTCTGTGGATGTACCATGAACGATCAACAGGTCTGGCCAAAGAAGTTTGAGTTCCGAGACAACCAATGCTGTAAATTCACTACCATTATCACTTTGCAGAATTTGAGGGGCTCCGAACATTAAAAATATGTCCATTAGCTGGAATGCGACCTCAGCTGCTCTCTTCGAAGTTAAGGGACACAATATGCAATACTTTGTTAGATGATCTTGGTACACCATTATTCACTTATATTTTCCTTTGACGCAAGACTGCATGTCGACAAGGTCCACCTGAGCTCGTGAACAGCAGTCCTTAGATAAAATCAGTTTGACAGTAACACCCTTGGTCGCACATCTCTTTCGTTTCTTTTGACGCTGAACGCACAGATTTGAACAGTTCTACAGTGTCTCTCGTTACGTTCGCATATCTTGACAATACTTTGACCATTTTGTCTCTGCTGCCATGGCCCGTAGCAATGTGAGCACGTTTTATTGTTTCAAACATATCCTTAGCTTGCCCAAAATAAACTGGTTCTTGAGTTTCATCCTTCCGTTTTTTTATCAACTTTTCAACAACACCACACTGAAGAACTTCTTAACGTCCAAGGATGTAATACTGCCGATTTGATCTATTTTTTGCAGATGCTGCTACTCTGAGTTCCTCTATCAGATTGTAGTACTCAAGTTTTGTCGGTATTAATGACTTTGAGTCCGAGTTTTTCTATAACATCACTTTTTCGTAAAAATGTGTTTCTTGGGAACACGCCATATCTTCTATAAAAGAAGTGAACATCACAGAAGGACAATGCCAGGGACAAGACCAACACACAACTGCTCCAGCTAGCTAGCACACACACGCACACTGTTGCGGGTTCGTTGTTGTTGTTGTTTAAGATTAAGCTGGCTTTATGCCAGCACGGGCTCTTGCTCAAGAGCAGCCCGTAGGTCATATGAATATTTTGCAGGTGGAAAGGGGATTTTTAAGGATATGAAGTTGGAAGGGGCTCGGGGATTTGTGACCCATAGCAGGATCATTTCAGTCAATATGTCAAGAAAATCTATCAAAATTTTAGTCACTTTGTAAATTGTCTGCAATTTTTAGCTGATTTATAAACTGACTGGGTGAACCAGGCAATTCACAAACTGCCTGAAAAAATCGGTAACTTTACAAATTGCCTGGATTTAGATATTGACTGTAACATATATACATAAAGGTAAAAACCACGAAGTAAAAATAAACAACGGAGTTTCTGCAAGATCGTTCGACTGAACGTCCTTTGTCTGCTAAGTAAAGGACGTTCAGTCGAAAGATCTTGTAAAAACTCCGTTGTTTATTTTTCCTTCGTGGCTTATATCTTTATTTTTGGATTTATCACGTTCCAAACTTTCATGATTCAGTCATACATCTACACACACACACACACACACACACACACACACACACACATATATATATATATATATATATATATATATATATATATATATATATATATATATATATAGATATATATATATATATAGTATATATATATATCTATATATATGTATATATATATTATATATATATATATATATATATATATATATATATATATATATAAACGAGATTTGCAATTTTGGGTCTGATGGCTGGATCACTAGTTCCAGCTCTATGGCTAACGTTGTATAAAATTATGCTATTTCTTCACACTGACCAGCAGACTTCTGCATAAGTTAAATATATATAATTATCTTATATAAATATATATCTAATACGGATTCGTATAATTATATATATATATCTATATATATATATATCTATATATATATATATATGTGTGTGTGTGTGTGTGTGTGTGTGTGTGTGTGTGTGTGTATGCAGCGGGCGCGTAACTTAACATTGGAATCTTTCACAATAGTAATTTTTCTCTCCATCAAAATGAAAGCACTTTTATTACCATAATGTCTGTAGACTTTTGTTTCCTCATAAGGTCTCTCTCTCTCTCTCTCTCTCTCTCTCTCTCTCCTCTCTCTCTCTCTGTCTCTCTCTCTCTCTCTCATTTTACAGATGTTTGTAAATTCGATGCTTCTTTTACAAAGCTTGTCAAATAATCTTTCACAGATCACTGCAACCTCCTAACATAACAATGCAATAACTGTCGATGTTTCTAATATTCCTTCATTCTTAAGTTTCCCGTTAATTCTCAGTTTCTAGTCATTTCCCTTCCAAGCTGATTAGATAAGTCGCGTGGGTTTTTAATAGTTACGTTTAGAGGCAAAATGATATAAATAAACAAAATAATTAGTACAGTAAATATGCTGACGAATGCGCGGATTTACTACGTTAAATAGATCTGGCCCCGTAAATCTGGAGAGAAAACAAAGAAATTCCATTGCCAGATTTCAGATCTGTTCTCGTAATTCCAGGTTTAATATCTCCTGTCGTGAGGATGAAA
>NC_087207.1:29914868-29937368 GCF_015104395.2 Macrobrachium nipponense | reverse complement strand
GCCAAATAAGCGCGTATGTGTATGTTATTCCAGTTTCGTTTTGTTTATCATTTCATTTTGAGGATAAATGTTGAATCAAGGGGCTTAACGGTGGACATGATTGCGTTATCACATGTCTATTATAAATGAATCTTTTCAGCCATACCTTTACCCATTGATTTACGCATTTGTTGACTGCTTTGCATTAAGCTGGATTCGCAAATCAAAAGTCACTGACACCGGAAATAAATACTGGCAAAAAGTAATTATGCAACGCTTGATAGACGACTTCTCTGAGAACAGTTTATGTGAACTATTCTAGCCTATGAAAATATATCCAACCATTGGAGCCATGAAAGTTTCTGTTAACTTGCAAACGGATTTCCTCTGAAAAACAACTTTCTCTGAAAATCCTTGTAGTGAATAGTGGTTCCCACCTGAAGGCGCAGAAAGAAAATGCTCTCGTATGTTTTCAAGTCTAGGGCTGTCCATCACCAAATGCATCACAATTACGGAGGCTGCACAGGGAAACGGCCTCAGCTGATTAGTTAGTAAAAATCTATTTATACGGTGTATTATTATTATTATTATTATTATTATTATTATTATTATTATTATTATTATTATTATTATTATTAAAGATATAATGAAGAGGGTTATATATAACTTACGTGTTAATAAGTCACACAGTTTTAACATAAAAATTGATCTCCAGAGATGAAACTCACCATTTACTCTTGGATATCGCAATATCCGAAGCTTATTGGGTGAAATCGTTGAAAGGCATTTAGATAATTAATATAGACTCTTAATGTTTCAATGGATTCGGATAACAGGTCCCCTTCTCTCAAGCAGGGGAGGAAATCTACTCATCTTTAAATCAACGCTTGACGTCGAAAGCCCAATCACCCCCACCCCCACCCGCCCCCCAGCCATGTATTAACAACAAGTGCCCCCCCACCCCACCCCCACGCTGCTCCAAAGATACCCCACCCCGACCTCTCCAAGAGGATCAATTAATCTGAAGTAAGGTTGCATCTCTGTCAAATTTACCAGCGACGGCTTTCATGTGAATCGAAAACTATAGGAGACTGTATTAGGCGTAGTTGTTCATGAATAAGAAAAATTCCGTCACACATAAGATATTTATTTGATATTTATTTTCCTCTTCGTTTTTCACGTAGGCTTTTCATCATTACATTTCTCATTGGTTAGTTCCCGTTCTTCCTCGCGTCATTCATTACCAATTTTATTCATTTATTTAACTTTTTTCCGGATTTTTATCCCACTGCTGTTTATCCTTCCTAAGAAAACAAGAAGATGGATGATTCCTAGTCCGCAAGACTTGATATTTGCTCTGGGCGATTAGGAATTCAAATCTAGATATTTCGTCTACTTAATCATGTAAACTATGTCAGTCATTAAATATATATATATATATATATATATATATATATATATATATATATATATATATATATATATATATATATATAGATATGTATATATATATATATATATATATATATATATATATATAATATATATATATATATATATATATATATATATATATATATTATATATATATATATATATATATGTATATATGAACACTCAGTTAAAGTCAGATGTAACCCTAATATTCGTAATAATGATTGGAAATGTATCCTAAAAACGCAAGGATAGATCATTTGCGATCACTCAAAATTCATGATCAAAGAAATCCCAAAATGCAAACTATCCTTTGATCAAAGCGGGTGGTTTTTGGTTCTCGTGGTGATAATGAAAGAAAATAAAAATGCAAAGCGGGAAAGAGAATTATACATGAAATCATCATTGAACCGTGCACGATTATCACAACACTCTTTTATAGGTTCTTTTTGCCAAAAAAATTTATAAATATAATATATATATAATATATATATATATATATAATATATATATAATATATATATATATTATATATATAAAGCAGTTTTTCCATCTGTATTCGCAAATGAAACGGAAAAATAGTGATGATTTATCAAATATTGATTAGTCCATTCAAATATGTAGTAACGATAATAATATGTCCAGGAACTAAGTTCCAAAAGTATGTAAAAATTATGATTTTGGAGTTTCACTTCATGTAAAATAAACGTTATGCTTATGCACAATGCAGTAATGCAAATGAGAACAAAACGCAAGTAAATCAGTTGATGAATACATTATATAAAAAGTTTTCATAATTACTATTTTAATATGAAAAGGCAGATAAGCTGTTCTGTGCTACAGCAATTAAAGGAATGATATTGTGAGCCATGAAAAAGCCACAAGAATTAATTATACACAAAGGAAAAATTTATTGTTATATTAGGAATTGTTACAACACTTTTTTCCTTATAACATCAGCGTCCATAATTAGGAAATCTATCAAGAAGTGACAGATAAACGCATCACAAGAGGATTATTATTTTAATTTACCTTAATGTTATCCGATACATTACTTATTTTAAAAAAACGTGACTTTTCACTGGCCAGCCACGAATGAAATATACAAACAGTTAATTCATTCCTCTTTGAGAGATATTTTGCCTCACCATTATTTATTTATATATAATATTTTGATACAATGCCGAAAACATGGCCCACTTTGATATCAATAATCACCGTCAATTTCATTATCATGGCAATTGTTTGGGGATTCGTCAAATCTATTTTTCATCAGTATATTTGGACTTTTATCTCTCTTTCCATAACTGATTTGGATATTGATATGCCGTGTGATGGATGCGAGGTAGTTTTTGCCCAGATAAAAAAATAATTGGGTTGTGATATGGATTATTTGGACGAATATCGCAAAACGGTATATGTTTTTAGGGATTCCTTCCAATATTGCAGAATAAAAACGTAAATTTTTTTATAAACTAATCATTACTTTTGATTGCATGGCTAAATTATATCTATTAGTAATTAACCTGACCTATTATTCATTTACTAGCTGGACAAAGGTTCGACAGAGGAACTGAGCAGAAATTCTCTCTCATCCCTCAGGATTTTTTTTATTTATTAGTTTCAATTCTCTTTGTTTCTTCCATAAGGCTTTTAAGGTATCTGATCAAACCGGTTACTCAGCTACTTACGAACACTAATACTATAGTAGATTCACATCAACCGTTTTGCATTTAGTGTCTAGGCCAGTCCCTTACGACGCTCCTGACTGGCTGTTGATAAGCCAATCACAGGGCTGGAAACTCGCAGTCTCTCTCGAGAGTTCACATAGGCCGGATGTTTGTTCCACCTCTCCTGAAAGACGTATACCTCAGGAGAGGTGGAACATAGATCGTACCCATGTGAACTCTCTCAAGAGACAGAGTTTCTAACCCTGTGACTGGCTTATCAACAGCCAATCAGGAGCGTTGTAAGGGACTGGCCTAGACATCAAAAGCACGGTTGATGTGAATCTGCGAACCCAGCTATTTACGTTAACCTTGGATAAAATGAATGGCTCTACAAAGAAAGCTCAAAACATACGCTCCACAAAAATACAGAATAACCAAGTTCATAGGTAGTTGTAATTGGATTCGCCCTGTTTCACATGTAGCCAGGTTTAGGAGGTTGTTGAATTCCCTAGGTAGCCAGATGTAGAAGGCCCAAGTTCGCAGGTAGAAAGAAGGTTCGAGGTAACCAAGTTCCCAGAAAGCCATGTTCAATGTAACCCTCATCAGAGTAACTGGATTTGTTTAGGTAAGTTGCCGCATACGAAGTAGAGTACTCAAGTTCGCAGGTAGCCACGGTTGGAATATTAACGACTGTAATGTCCATACACGAATGAGCCTTTTTATCATAACTTGCAAACATCGCCTGTTTTGGAGAAATGTATTTTTTATTCAATAGTTGCCTTTGTGGATTTTCCAGAGGATATTAAACTCCCAAAAATTTACATTTTCATGAGATAGACTGAAATATAGATTCTTGGAGAGATACATTGATTCTAGTGGGAACTAGTACCATTCGTTTAAATTCTATGTTAAAGTAAATTTACTAGGGTAATAGGCTAATGTTTCATGGTTGGGAGTTGAGATAAAGGTGTGCATCAACGGACTATCATCAAAAAGAAGCTTGAGTCAAATAGCATATTTAATTTACGATGTGCATAAAGACAACCCAAAACCTATGGCTCTCCCGAGATGAATTATAACATTCCCCCGTCATGGAATTCCCTCTTTCTCTTCTTGTTTGGTGAGACGTTCCCGCGTGAAGTCAGATTAATCAACGGATATCACAAGTTTAACATACGTCTAGAATTTGAGAAATATCTAGAAGTGTTCGTGAACTATCGGTGATAAGATTAGTGTGAAAATAGTAGGATAAAGCGTCTTCTAAGTTAGTTTATCAAGTGAAATACTGTAAATCAGAACAAGATGGCAGTAAGTTCCAACTGCGGGAAGAAATGGCAAAATTTAGCTTGCTTGGCGGATTCGCAATACGATGAGGTAGCAGGAAGGGAACTGGCATTTCTCATCTATGAGATCAGCAACAGTCCTAACCAAAAAGATACAAAAGCATTCATAGATATATTAGAAGGATATAATCCTTCAAACTGGAACAAATCTAATGAAAACATCTTGAAAATAATTGAAGAAGTTCCAAATAAAATCCAAGTGGTCAAGAGACTCATAAAGAAAATATACATAAACCAACATATTCCGACAAAGAAAATGAATAAGGTGAACCTTGTGAATATCCTAATTGATGCATTAGGAAAAAGAATGCCAAAAGTATGCAAACTGTGTAAGGTTTGGTATAGCATAGTCAATCCACAAAACCTAATCAGAAAATGTGCTGCATGCAACATTCCGACCCATCCACAGTGTGCCTTGAGGTAATGCAACCATATGAGAAAAGATACAAGAATATTTTGTTTCAACATGTCTATCATGGATAGACAATGTTATCAAATCAGATTGAATATACAAATAGTTGAGGATAGGAATGGAAGAAGAGGGAAAGGAAGAGGAAAGAAGAAGAAGAATAAGAAGAAAGAAGAAAAGAAAAAGAAGAAGAAGAAGAAGAAGAAGAGGAAAACGGAAGAGAAGTAAACAAAAATGAAATGACAGAAATAAATAAGGAAAACAAAGAACAAGATAAAAGTATGGATGCAGAGATACTCATTGATACTACATATGAGGCAATAAAGCAGCATACCTACGAAGAAATAAATTACGATATGACAACACAAAAGCAAATCCCGAAGAGGATCTACCCAGATCTACACAATGACGGGAAAGAGGAAAAAATAGACAAAAAAGACAAAATCTGCAACCTTTTGAAAAGAGGGAATTGCAGATTTGGAGAAAGATGTTACTACAAACATCCTAAGGTATGTCACAACTATGAAATATATTGGTAAATGTGCATACCTAGATGGCTATGGGGATGATTGCAGAGATCTACATCCAAAAATATGCAAAAACCTAAAAGAAGGAAAAGGATGTAAGTTCGACAAAAAATGTAAATATATGCACCCTGTAGCCATGAATCATAATCAAATAAATAACCAACCGAGTAATAAAATCCAAAATAAGAAAGAAACAAATAAGAGAGAAATAAAGATATCAGGTAAAAGAAAAAAGCAAGCCACCAACGAGATATGCAGAGGTGTCAGCAAAAAATTTCAAAGCATCAGCTCCAAAATTCTACTCAAGAGATAATAACTGTATTTATTATGCAAGAGGATATTGCAGAAACGGAGAAAATTGCAGATTCAGACACAAAATGAATAATTATGATGAAGGAAGATCAAATATTATGGAAAAGTTGGATTTTTTGATGTTTGAATTTCTGGAAATGAAAAAAAGAACAACATACCAGAACAGGAAAGAGACATGGGAAAATCCTTACTACTACCAATATTAAATGAAGGAGAAAACACGCAAACCATCATAGTGATGAATGCGCAGGGTTTAGTTACGAGTAACTCAAAAAGAAAAATAGAGTACTTAGAGAACTAACCCAAATTGAAAAGAAAATAGATATAATGAATATAAGTGAAACCTGGTATTCCCAAGAGACTGGGAATGATGATCAAATAAAAGGGTTCCAAAACTTATAGATCAGATAGAAAAAATAGGAATCAAGGGGGAACCGCAATATATGGGAAAGAACAAAAACAAGGAAAAATATATGAGAAATATAGTAACTCAGAATGTGAACTAATAGCGGTAGAATTTGAATCTGAAAAATTAATGAACATAGTAATAATATAGACCTCCTAATACTAAAGAGTTTGACTTAATAATTGAAAAATTGGATGATATATGTAGAAATCACAAGGACTGGACTATTCTCCTATCTGGAGACTTCAACTCTCCTTTCGTAGAATGGAAAAAAAAAAAAGAACGAATAGGAGATTGTGGTTGTACTTATACATATAAAAAAGAGAGTAATAGGTGCAGAAGATAAGAGGCAATTCGAAAAGCTATTAGATATGCTACTAGAATACACATTCAATAAATAAATCACCTGCCAACAAGAAAGGAAAATTACTTTAGGCCTAGTATTTGTGAACGAGATGAATTATGTTAAAGAAATAATAGTTTATAATGCGAGTATTTCAGACCATAATGTCATAGAATTAACAGTTCATTCCAAAGCAAGTGAAAACAGAGATAAGCAAGAAATGAAAAAGTGGGAAGGATATGGAAAATACAACTTCTACAGTAAAAATATAAAATGGTCAGAAATAAATGAAGAATTAAACAAAGATTGGGATAACCATTTCATAAGTGATGACATAAGGGTAAATACGGAGATATTATAAATAAAAATATTAGAGAAAATAGTTGGATAAATATATACCGAAGAAGAAAAGTAAAATCATTCATGGGCATACCAAGAGACAGAAGGATCTTGTTCCAGAAAATCAGAAAGTGGAAAAAAGGTCTTGCAAAAGAAAAAGAAAAAAATGCATGGAAAGTTATAGAACTAAAAAGTAAGATAGAAAATGCAGAACAAAAGATTATACAATCAAAAGAAAATGAAAAACGGGACTTGGAAGAAAAAACCCTAATTATATCAAGCAAAACCCCAAACTATTTATACTCATACGCAAAAAAGATGACTAAAGAAGAATAGAAATAGGCCCTCTGAGAATTGAAGGGAGAGTTAACGAATGAAAAAAAAAAAGGAAATTGCAAACATACTGGCAGAACGATATAAGAGAGAATTCACCCCTAGAATAGATAATGAAGATAATGATATAGAATTTAGGGACAAAAATAGTGAATATTAAGCTGACATAGAAATTAATGAAGCTGATATTGTGCAGGCTATTAATGAAATTAAAAATGGAGCTGCTGCAGGGCCTGATGGAATTCCTGCTATTTTGTTAAAGAAAGTAGTTCATTCTATCGCAAAGCCACTTGCAATATTATTAAGACAAAGTGTAGATACAGGCAAGATTTATGATGAGCACAAATTAGCATACATCACCCCTACTTTCAAAAGTGGATCAAGACTAGAGGCAAGTAATTATAGGCCTGTGAGTCTAACATCACATATTATGAAAGTGTATGAAAGGGTAATGAAGAAAAATATTATGAAACATTTAATAAAAAATAATTTGTTTAATATATGGACAACCACGGTTTCGTACCCGGAAAAAGTACACAAACCCAACTGTTAGTCCAACCGTGAGGAACATAGTTTCACCAAAAATATGAAAAACGGAAATGAAACAGATTGTAGTTTATCTAGACTTTGCAAAAGCTTTTGACAAAGTAGAACCATAATATATTAGCGAAGAAAATTAGAAAACACAATATCGTAGATAAAGTAGGAAGATGGTTAAATGAATACACAACAGAAAACAGATAGTTATTGCAAACGATGAGAAATCGGATGAAACCAAGGTAATATCCGGTGTGCCACAAGGTACGGTGTTAGCTGCAATACTGTTTGTTATTATGATTGAAGGACATTAGACAGTAATGTTAAGGATTCGGTTAGTGAGTAGTTTCGCTGATGACACAAGAATAAGTAGAGAAATTACTAATTGTGATGAAGATAGGAAACGGCTCTACAAAGAGACCTTAACAAAGTATATGATTGGGCAGAGGTAAATAAGATGGTATTTAACTCTGATAAATTTGAATCAATAAATTATGGAGACAGAGAAGGAAAGCTATATGCATATAGGGGACCTAATAATGAGACAATCACAAATAAGGAAGCAGTTAAAGACCTTGTTGTGATGATGAATAGGAACATATTATGCAATGATCAATAGCAATTCTTTTGGCAAAATGTAAAGCAAAAAATGGGAATGTTGTTACGGCATTTCAAAAACAGAAAAGCTGAACCACATGATTATGCTTTATAAAACATATGTTCGTAGTCCACTTGAATATTGCAATATGATAGGTACCCACACTATCAAAAGGATATTGCACAAATAGAGAGTGTACAAAGGTCCTTTACAGCTAGAATAGAAGAAGTTAAGGACCTTGACTACTGGGAAAGACTACAATCCTTAAAATTATATAGTCTAGAAAGGAGAAGAGAACGCTACATGATAGTTCAGGCATGGAAACAGATAGAAGGAATAACAGAAAATATCATGGAACTAAAAATATCAGAAAGAGCAAGCAGAGGTAGATTAATAGTGCCCAAAACTATACCAAGAAAAAATGGAAAGCACACAGGACATTAATCCACTACGCACAGCATCGATATGCAGCGTCTATTCAATGCGTTTGCCAGCTCATCTGAGGAATATCAGGAGTGAGCGTAGATGTGTTTAACAATAAGCTCGACAAATATCTAAACTGCATCCCAGACCATCCAAGATTGGAAGATGCAAAATATACCGGAAGATGTACTGGCAAACTCTCTGGTTAGACATTAGAGGTGCCTCACACTGAGGGACCTGGGCAACCCGAACAAGATGTAAGGTCTGTAAGGTAAGGTCTGCATGATTTGGAAGGTATCCTCAGCTATCTAAGACTAAGTTAAAAACCCCGAATTCGTTCGTAAATTTCCTTGGATCCGCTCGGGTGAGAGCTCTAATCGTCATTTGGACCATACTTCAGGCAGAAAAAATGACTGAATTTTTCCTTACATATTTTCGAGGAAGTTTGTCGGGGTCTCTGTGATTTATCTTGAGATAGATAGTGACACATACACACATAGACAAACGCGCGCGCGCACATACACACACATCATAAATCAAATAGATTATTTATATATATGATATATATATATATATATATATATATATATATATAATATATATATGATACACGCACACACACTTGCATATATATATATATATATATATATATTATATATATATATATATATATATATAGATGGATGAATAAATTATTTTATCTATTTATTTATTTATATATGTGTGTCTGTCTGTGTGTACATAAGCTATGCACAAATGCGTTTGTGTTTTGTGCGTTAGCTCTGAAAGCCGTTATTCATAACAACCTTCTTTCTTATTATTGCTAGTATGTCTAGGATCCTACATAAGGAATCTCTAACTCCATTATTTTGGTCATAAATGACACTTATTAATTTCTCCAGCGCTATCTGTCCATCGTAAACATTCACTAATTTCTCCAGCCCTTTCTCTCTATCGTAAACATTTGTTTTCTCTCTCTCTCTCTCTCTCTCTCTCTCTCTCTCTCTCTCTCTCTCTCTCTCTCTCTTTCCTACGGTTAAAAATAGTGAAATGTTGTATAGTATGCATATAAAATTATTTCGCTGCACGAAAATTCTTGGAAATATATTTAAGCATGACGAGCAGATCAAAAGAAAAGCATAATAACCACGACCCTCAGGGCATAACGTTATAACGTTGTAGCCACAGTTCTTGGAAAAACTGGAGATGTTAGCACATGCAAGTGACTTATTTCTGTGAAATGCATTACATCAGGTGGACACACCCTAGATTGTTTGGCCATATCTAAACACATTATTTTGGCAGCGGAACTGGGCGTCAGTTAAATCTGTCCCCCTCGTAGGGCACTCGCCATGTCTGAATGATAACTTTTGCATAACACGCTCTTGTTTGTTTGTCCTAAAATGGACACGAGTCCTCTCTCTCTCTGACTGGAATAGTTCTCCATGTAGTGACTGTATCTTCATAGACTGGATGCATGTTCAGATTACCCGTTGTAAAATTGTGCATAACTATTTTTTGAATAATTGCATTAGGGGCATTTCCTAGTTAAGATCTAAAGTAAACTATATTTTATGTTATTACTTCTAATTCTCTCGCACATTCTTATGTTTAGTTAGGAAGAAAATCTTTAATATATTTCTTCAATCTGTGACTACACTTACATCGATTCTAACGTCGTGCATTAGGAAGTCGGAGCTACAATGTTAACACATTTCTATGGTAAACGACTTATCGTCATTCTAGGAAATGAAAAGTGACAGAATACATCAAGAATATTACTGATTCTTAAATACTTCTTTGAGAAGCGTCAGACAAAATTTTCTTTGCATAATTATAAATACACAGTACTGTCGGCCAAAAAACAGGTGGCAGAGTTTCATAATTTTTCGTTCACCTGCCTGACGCACGATTCATGTCTTATTTATCTATTTTTCTTTTCAAAGATGGAAAAAATCATGTGTAATGACGTTAAAAACAGTCACTGATATCTTTAGAACATTATGTTATGTTATTGTATAAAACTATTTCCATATAGCAAAATTGTCGTGAACTAAACGAAGTGATAAAAAACGTCTTATCACAACCATAGATATACATTACCAAATAGATAGGAGACACCTATCGCTAGTAGTATCGCATAAACATAGTCCTTAAATTATCGTTTCAATATTAAGTTGACGGTATTTGAAATATTCCATTTGTTAGATTTTACAGAAAAAATTGGAATCTCACAAAATGCTATCAAATTTAAAAACAAAAAGAAAAAAAAAACGATATCCTAACAGTGTGAACCAGGCAACCTCACTATATTGCTTTTGATGTTAAGTGCACGGGAATCTAATGTCAATGTCTCGATGAGCGAGAGAATTATTTCACTGCATTCGGTGCAAGTTCCTGTTGGAGAGATAGTTGTCTAATGAATAAGTCTAATGAATAAGCAAACTTATCTTTGATGGATGAGAGTTTCAGTTAGGCTTACTCTTTTTGTTTTGTTTTTTATCGGTGGCCAGTGAATACCTCAAATAGGGAGGGAAGCAGTTTCAATGATGCATGCATTTTTTTCTTCAAAACTTGAAGAATACATTTTATTGGGAGATACTTTATTAACATCGGCCTAATCCTTCCATCACTCCTATACGCCACCCCGGCTCTCTTCTACATCTCAGACGACTCGATCCGACTTCTGCTAATGATAACGGTTATTTTAAAATGCATGTTTATAAAATATTTTCTGTTCAAAGAAACTTTATCTTTCATTCCACTCGTGTTACACCCCGTAGCCGTCAAAGAGCAACCCATGATTAAAGCAGTAGGTTTTTCTTGAAAAGAAAAAAAATGAAATAGACTTAAACGAGAACGTCACCTTTCATATTTCTTATCCTTTCGGCTACTTCTAATATGCTTATGGTAGTAGGTCTAGGTATACATGTGAAACTAATTTGAATTAATTTCTAGAAATTAATTCAAATTAGAAATTAATTCAAATTAGAAAAAATGAATAGCTACAGAAAGATCAACCTAAGAAAGCTAAAATGAAAGTAAGCCTTTCTTAATGTATTCATCAGTTTTGACTCCCACAGCTTACCAATGTGTCCAAATGAAACAGAATGATATGCAAGGAATTCGATAAAAAATAAGCCTGAATTATATTCGTTTGATTTTTTTTATGATTGCTTTTTGACTTTGAATAGCTAGGTCTGAGTTGATTATGTTAAGCAATAGACCTAGGCTAATCATGTGGGAAAATCAGAAGTCCAATTTAGGCCCACTAAATGTGTCATGCAAATTATTTTATTGATCAAAGGACAAAATTAGTTTAATTAAACATCGTTTTGAAAGAATGCTAACGCCTTGATGTATTATTTATCGGCTGTAGGAGACGAAATGACAACACCCCAGTGCAGTATGATACGTTAAGTCAAGACTCGAGCGGCAGCAAATCCAACTTCAAAATCTTCGGTATGCTGTCACGCAGCTAGAGTTGAGAATAAAATTAGAAATCGTGGACCCATCAGTATATTTCCTCACTTTGCAAAATAATTATTATCTTCAATACGTTGAATAAGTCTACTCAATTCTAATGTAATTTATTTCAAGTATAGCACCTTTGAAAGGAAATTTTATTTATTGTTAAGTAAATAATCTGGTACCTGCATATCGCAATATTTCCATAACGAACAATGAATTAAGAAACTACGCCAATTCTTCGTTGGCCGTCTGTACATACAATCTATTATCTAATCAGCTCTCTCTCTCTCTCTCTCTCTCTCTCTCTCTCTTGTCGTGGCATTCTCTCATTCTCTATTCTGAAAAGAGTTCTTCGCCGCCCGTGATAACCCTAAGAGCCTTAATAATCATCTCATGCGCTCTCGTCTTTTCCTGATATTCAGGATCCCTTCAATATCCGTCCTGTTCCTTCTCGCCTTCAAAGGGCAGGAACTGACTGATCCTCGCAGGGCTTTCTTTGGCTGCCTTTGAGTAGACTTCGTTGGAAAGTCAGAATCGGAAGACCTTTTTACTAAAGTAAAAAAGAGAAGGAAAGAGAGAAGATATGGGAGAGAATTATACACATATGAGTATGCACGCTTTTACGGCAATTCTTTAAGGATGAGGTGGCTAGCCCCTCACCTTTCTCTCTGATCCTAAAGTAGATTCACATCAACCGTGCGTCTGATGTCTAGGCCAGTCCCTTACAACGCTTCTGATTGGCTGTTGATAAGCCGATCACAGGGCTGGAAACTCTCTCTTTCTCGAGAGTTCACATAGGCAGGATGTATGTTCCACCTCTCCTGTGGGATACTTTTGAAAGACGTATCCATCAGGAGAGGTGGAGCATGCATCCTGCGTATGTGAAATCTCGAGAGAGACTAAGAGTTTCCAGCCCTGTGATTGGTATATCAACAGCCAATCAAGAGCGTCGTAAGGGACTGGCCTAGACAGCAGATGCACGGTTGATGTGACTCTACTATAACCGATAATAGCCACCTGACAGCTGTGGCTTGGAGTAATCTATACAGACTTACTTAGCGCTGTAAAACTCGGCCACGGCGCTTACTCTGAGGGTGCCTTCTAAATACGGGCAGTAAAGCCACGGCACCAATTCTAAAGAGATCGCTGGCAGCTGGTGATGCACTTGTGATTTTCAACAAAAATTCTCCATGATCCTCAGGGGATCTATTTATAAACAATCATTCACCACATCTCCCAATTGAAGCTAGAAGATTGAGTCTTACGAAGACACTGATAAAGAAGCAGTCCACAAGACAAGCAAAGTAAACAGCACTATTAGTGATTATATACGTAAAAATAATCGTTGTAAATGAATGGCAAAATATATGGATTGAGGAACCTATAAATCAGGGATGGCCAGACTTTTGGACTCCGAGATCTACTCTCAAGACTGAAACTTTTGCAATCTACCATACTAAATAATAACATATTATTAGTTGGGGGGAAAAATTCAAATTGCGTCATAATGCGATAAAACATGAGTACCATTGCGTCACACACACACGGCGCACACACATCTGTGCAAGGCGCGATGAATATGGGTGATGGTTTGTGGGTCTTCTCCATATCAGAGAGACACACACAAGTAATTCTGATACGTGTACGAATAGGCCATGCTCGTTTTCTCTATTACTACACTGCTTAGCCACGAGTTCTTCCGTCTGTTTTCATTCCCGTCACGTAGAAGGAATAATTGGTTCCGACGTTTTCTTTTTTGGCTTCAAAAGGTCTAAGGGGAAGTTCACTCTTAAGAATGAGGAGGGAGAAGTTTTTCAGAAACGGAAGTTCCACACAAGTAGCGAGAACATGATTTTGAAACTCAACTTCATTATCAATATATCAAAAAGGGATTGGTACTTGTAGCTCATCTCTCTCTCTCTCTCTCTCTCTCTCTCTCTCTCTCTCTCTCTCTCTCTCTCCTTCGATAGGAGAGGAGAGGTAATTGTATTCATGATCCAATATGATGCTGTTCTCGTTCGATTATTGCGTCCAATTGGGTTATGGATGTCGCACAAGGGCCGCTTGATGAGCTGTTTAGGAGGACGGCAGTTGAGGAGGTAACCTGGTTAACTGTAGCATGACACCAGTTGATGCCTTTCAGACAGGAGAAGTTGCAGCTTCTCTCTCATTCCTTTGCTAAATTCATTCTTGTAGGTCTGAATCGGAAGAGATTTTCGGTGAAAAAATGGTTTGCTGTTTGCAGGTAATTTTTTTTTCGGCATGACTCTAGGTGTATTAACGGATAAAATTGAAGTAAAGTTTTTTTTTTATATATATATTTCCACATTTTGTGGCGAGTAATGCGAACAGGAAAACGTCTTCAAATATTATCGTTGCAAAATATTAAATCTATTTAAACCTGTTTCTCATAACTAAAGTATTTACATGAATAAAAGAACTGTTGATTTTTTTATGTCAGGTAGGAATTGTTTTTCTCCTACAGAATTCATGAAAAGCACATAAAATTTTCTCAATGTAAATATATAAAATTCACCATGAAAAGGATTCCCCTTTATTGTTTGTTAAATCCTTGGTCGTTTCTTTCGATGCTATGGAAAAACTTTTTTTATTTGTCTGCTTGTTCCTTCTCTCTTCATTGCCTTCTTTTCTCGAGTATTCAGAAATTTTATGATTAGATGAACAACCTTCAAAAAAACAATTAGAAAAAGAGCTGAAGTTTCTTCGGCGCAATCGAGTTTGATTTCTCTGTACAGCGTATAATCAAGGCCACCGAAATTATATCTATCATTCGATGGTCTCGGTATAATGCTGTATGAGCAGCAGCCCATGAAACTTTAACCACCGCCCGGTGGTGGCCTGTCCTGTATAGTTGCCGGACGCACGATTATGGCTTACTCTAACCTTAAATTTAATAAAAACTACTGAGGCTAGAGGGCTGCAATGTGGTATGTTTGATGATTGGAGGGTAGATGATCAACATGCCAATTTGCAGCCCTCTAGCCTCAGTAGGTTTTAAGATCTGAAGGCGGACAGAATATGTGCGGTCGGACAGACAAAGCTTTTTTAAAGAACAAATGAGAGACAAGTAGGTTAAAAAGAATAATGTGTTTCCAGAAATTAAACATGAAGACAATGACCTCCCGAGACGCAGGCGTTACGTTATGGAATCTGTTGCATTGGTATTCTTAACTTTTTCTTGAATCCGTTTTTGTACTGACCTTTCTACGACTGAAGTTGTTATTTCTTTAAAAAACTATTCAATTGCATTTCAATTATTCAAAGAATCACAATACAATCGAAAGAAGTCAGAGACTGGAAGTTTTTTCACTTTGTATTTTTACGAAATATTTTCCACAACTAATTATTGCCAGGTTCAAAGAGGGCCTGTATATTTCCAGAGTGAACCAATTTGCTGGTCTATGGTTTAATGATCCTCCAAAACTATATAAAAAAATTGGAATCCACTACTCGTTTGGCTACTAAAATTTTCAACTTTACAATTCCAAACGTTTCTAGAATATTCGGAAGATATTCTTATAAAAGATAAAAATAAATAAATAAAAAAAACTCAGTACTATAGAACATCATAAAAATGGATAAATGTTACCCAATCGATTGCTCATTATTACCGTTGATCTCCTAATAAACCCCAGTAGATTCATATCACTTCTCTAGTGTATTTCGGGTTTAAAGGCGTGGTATAGATGCGCGCATATTGAAAAGGCTCTGAAGCCTCAGATAAACATCATAAGAATTTCAGTGCAAAGGTTTCATTTTTATGACGGTGTGTTCTAATGAAGGTTGAAGTTAAATCAATCTTTTTCTCCCCTTCAGGATATTACCTGGTTAGTCGTTCCATAACTTCAAAACCTCCTCCCGCCCACCCCCCCACCCCCCCACAAAAAAAAAAAAAAAAAAAAAAAGCGTTTGGAATGCTGCTTTCTCTCTCTCTCTCTCTCTCTTCTCTCTCTCTCTCTCTCTCTCTCTCTCTCTCTCTTCTAATAAGTGACCTTCAGTCCTTGATATAAAAATTGAGTCACTGGAAATTATAACTAGATATTCGTGTTGAAGATGCCAATTGGACATTTTGCTTCCTGTTCGTATTATTGTTTTATTATTTTCCTGTACTTCTTTACTTGTATCCGCTTAACGCACTTACTACGAGCTGATCCTTAGTTGGAAACCGTGAATAAACAGTCAGATTCAGAAAACAATGACCCTCCATGTAAGTGTTATAAAAGGGGTTTTAGTTGCGTTCAAATGAAATTTTCTTTAGTGTATCAATGACTTAAGTATATAATTTTTCCCTTTTTTTCGAAAGGTGCTTAAATATATAGAAATATATAGTGATACATCAATAATTTACAAATCAAGTCAAGACCAGAAATATGTAGGGCAAGCTTCGACAAGGTGAAAGGAATCCAAATGCTGCAGAAGACTCAACTTCTCATTCGCGAAATAATCCATATGCCGGAACTACGCATGTCATTAACCGCGGATTCAGAGAGACGAAATCCTTTTATCCGTAGATTCTAAGTTAAAGCCTTTTCATTTACATAAAATCCTTCGCCACCTAAAGAACTTCGCCTGGTTTTTAGCAGAAAGACCCCATTTCACACGCGATTTTAATTATTTATTTATTTTTTTTTTTTTATCAGATATCTTTTCTCCGCGGTAAATGTCACGCAGCTCGTTCGAGATGTGTCTATTTTACTGCGAGGTTTACTTTTTGTCCTTAGCTTTTATCGTTTAGTAGCATTTTCCAAATCACTATTTTGTTAACTGGAGTTTATATTTTATATCGTCTTATTATCAGTTGTAATGAAACAGATTGTATGTTTAAGCTGGGCAGGCTTAATTAGAATCTGTCAGCTGTATTGTAGCTAATAATTATAGTTCTTTTTCTGTCTTTTAAAATCGCATATTTATCCTTTCACGCATGCCCCTGTGTGTAAAATGTGTGAACGTTTAAAAATATCTATAATTTCAAACCATCGTCACAATTATAAGGAAACGGAAGTCTTGTGGCAGGTTTTAGAACAATGAGTGTTGAAACTCAGTTTGAAACTCAATTCTAAGATTCTTCGTTGCAGTTACTGATATGTAGAAATTACGGTACATGTACAAGTAATGACATGCAAAAAGAAAGGTAACCTTTGCTATTTCGATATGTCAGTAAATCTTATGAGTGTTACCCCACGGTACTGTAGCATGAATAGCGAGTAATTCCACATTATACATTATTATAACTGCACGGTAACTGCTGAAACTTGTCTCGCCATCAGAAATGCCTCTCAATTTTGTCTCCGACTAGTTAGTGGGGCCCGGTACCCGGGCGGTGGGGCCGGGTGCCATGGCCCCAGACGATGTAACTGTATCAAAGTAAGTTATCTAACACCGGTGTTTGTTTGACGAGCTAACGCTCGAACTGTTTATTTCCTTTTCTTATTTCCTATGTTGTTGTACCTGCCCTACTTGTCAGAGTATAAAAATTCACAATTCAGTGTTTGCCGTAAACTACCAACCGAACGGGAGTTTTTGCGGATGTCATTTTCACTCGTATCTTACCATATTCAGCAAAGATTTGAAAATGGCTTGGTCTTGTTAGTTAGGTAGTCACTGAGTAGGGAAAGACCCTCTCGCCTTCACCCCTCTTTAACCCCTAATGCTAATAAATTGGACCGTCAGCTGTTAGGCACTTACGTGGGATTCCGCACCTGTGAAAAGTGCTTACAGACAACAGACAGACAGACTAAACTGCTGTTTTTTGTAGTAAGATTTTGATGCCGTTTTGTTTGTCCGGAAGTCGACGCACTGCGAAAGAAAAAAAAATTAACGCAAATCGGTGGTTTATTACCTTGATCCAATTCAACAGTAATTTGCATTACCAAACAGTCACATTGACCCAGAACTAAACAAGAGGGGACCTTTCTTAAGGTTTACAAGGGCCGATCATCATATCAAGATCGTTGATAAGTTTGAGTATTTTTATGATCGTAAATTGGAGACAAACTAAACCCAGGTCATTAGCCCCAGTAATGATACTGAATGTGTCAGTCGCTGATACTGAACTTTTTTAAAAACTGTAACTTGTTTTTGAGAATTGTGTTATAGACGTCTCTCTCTCTCTCTCTCTCTCTCTCTCTCTCTCTCTCTCTCTCTTTGTGATTGCATCATATTCTAATTTCCAGGTAACTATATATTCATTTGATTGTTCAATGTACAGTTATGACTTAAAGATACAGGAATTGTAGAATAGGATATTTATGATTTATTTATTAGAATGAAAAACGTAAAACAAATAATGTGCCTGTTAAACAGTACAGAAATTTTTAAAATAAAATATAGCGCATTTATTTCAATTTTCGTTGGTGAAACAAGGCTCTATTTGACCGTAGATTTTAGCACGGTTCAATTCAGGTTAACTTATGCGTGAGGAGAAAATCTTCCACACGTCCCGAGTAAGCTGGAGGTCGGATCACACCTTTTTCTCTTTCTACTGTCATCTGTATGGTCTCCTCCTTTTAGTACCCTTAAAATCAACCAGTTCCATTCTTCTTTTATCCATATTATGATTCGATAACCCGTTTCCGTGCTTTTCATTATCTTTCAAGATCTTATTCTCTCACACATTGCGTCCTTCTCTTCAAAACCTTGACTCCTCCACTGGCTTTGAAACTTCGCTTGGTTATTACTTTCTTTCATTCAAAACCGTCGGATACTCATCCCTGTATTCCAAGCCTCTCATCCATTGCGTTAATTTTTACCTTCATTTGCTCCTGCAGTAATTCCTGGCATATCCATCCAGAGCAGCATTAACTGCTGACGATTTAAGAGCCATGACAGAACGATGTCTGAGACCGACTATTACCCCTATCCTATCAGATTTTTATACGAATCGCCTTGTTACCATAAAAATCCAGTAGCACTTACAAAACGATTAATCGCTTTTTAAACCCCCACCCCTTAAGGTTCTCATCCATACTCTAACTCTTCTGTTACAAGAATGCTTTCGGTTCAGGTACCACTAACACATCATTCTCTGTTCTCAATCCTCCTTCCTTCACAAGTTGCTTCTTAGAACCAGCCAAGCTTTTCCTAAATCGCACTGATCTGCCTCCGGAGGCCTCCTGCGCTCGTTTCACTTATGATGTTTGTGTCATTGTATTCTCATATCGTATATCATAAAGGGATTTAGAACCCAATATCTCTCGTATGTAGGAACTATTATACACAAAATCATTTTTTATAGACTAAGTTAAACGTTCTCCGATCCAAGTAATACAATAAAAATTACCAAAAATACCTTGTACACCGCAATATACAATGTAATTGAACTGAATTTAGTTTTGACACAGTTTCCCCTCCCTTAACATAAATCAAGTAACTGAAGGAGAAAAAAAAATTTTGTTTTGAAACTCCCAAAGCCAATTATACTTTACACATTTAATTCCAAGAAAAAGCTTGTACTCGCCCCTCCATAAATTAAGTAAACTCTTGATAATATTACTCTTTGCCTCGGCCTAAGTGATTATGACTCGATTTTCAGAAGAATTTAGTTTTTAGTTATCACAGTTAACAATAAAAATCAGAGTGCTTTTTACCTTTCTAATAAATCCTTGAGCCCACATCACCCACTCCTTTCTCTCTCTCTCTCTCTCTCTCTCTCTCTCTCTCTCTCTCTCTCTGTATATATATATTTATATCACACACACACACACACACACACACACACACATATATATATATATATATATATATATATATATATATATATATATAAATATATATGTATATATATATATATATATATATATATATATATATATATATATATATATATATATATATATTATGTATGTATCTATATATACGTATATATGGATACATAACATATGTACATACATTCATTCATGACTCCATCCTCTCTTCAACTTAATTTAAAAAGTTAAAAAAAAAAATTCTCTTTCAACTTGGTATTCCTGCAGATTCTTTTAGATCGACCTAATGCTGTATCATTATTATACCCTTAATAACTATACGGAAGACGCTGTCAGTAATCTGAAGAAGAGAGAATATTTTTGTTAGTACATACCGTGAGATCCACTTTTCAGAGAAGCTTTCTGGGTTATTTGTTGTATTCCGGCGGCTGTTGTTGTTCCAAAACAACTTGTTTTGCTGTTCCTTGTGAAACCAGATATTCTTGCCTCAACCAATGAAGGGAGAGCACAATAAAGGACTGAGAGTTATTGCTGGTATAGTATATAGCAATATCAACTGCGACATCACTGTCTTCAGTTCGCCATAAACAACAAGGCGTATTACGAAAACGGGGATTCAGAATTGAAACCAAGTTCAAAAAGCGTGACAAAACATGCCATCAAGAGAGCGCGTTTGTTTCGCCTTCACCAGATTTAATTGGGAAAATATTCTTTCAGCACAGGATGAAGAGTGTGGCAATACAAGGCCACACATGAAGTCAAACAATAAACTAAACTTGTACTGACCATTTCCATCTAATATATTCCTTAAATGATGCCAAAATTCAGGTACTTTTTGAGAAAGCATAGGATGCACTGTCTCCTTTGCTTAAATAAGGCCCCTTCATCTTCCTGTAAGTCAACAAGCTGATGCTCAGACACCAAAGAAGGAAAGTTGAAGGCAAGTTTAATGATGGACTTCAGTTGTCTTTCAGTACTTGTTGCTTCCTTTGGCTCCATGTTGTGCCACATAGCAATGGCACACTCTTTTTCTAAACGAAACCTCTCGCATATTTGAGAAGAAAGTTCTGACAAGAACACTAAGCAGCTGTCTGACCGAAACTTGCTTTCATATTTCCTTAGACTGTCTGTTTCAGGACGTTCTTTACAAAATTGATTTGGAAAACAGGTAAGCTGGTGCATTTTTAAGCTAAAAATATTTCTCGAGTAGCTGAATATTCGCCTTATGCATGTGAAGGCGAACGTCCTGCTGGTAAGTCAGTGTAACAGCCAATGTGACTGAACGTTAGGAGTGGCCGGGTCCTACTGTAGGCTGCAGTGCCCCGTTTCCATTTGCTTCACATTGCAGACTTGTAATGCTAACAAGGATTTATACATGTTTAGTATTCAGACCATATCTCTAGGGCTATGATATCGAAATGCAATGTGGATTTCATTTAAAGCTTTAGCCTAATAATACTATTTACCACCATTAATGGACTAACCTACGAAAATAGTTAGACCTTGTGGAATCTTATCAGGCACACAGTAATAACAGCAATGATGAAGCAGATTAAATATTTATAACCAATGCTTTGATGACATAGACTTGCTTAATTACAGATATTTCACCAGGGTATTTGGCGTAGGCCTAGAGAGCTGGATTCATTCCATTACCAATTCGTTGGTGATGTTCCTTGAAGCAGAATAAATTAGGAAACATTTAAATATATGTTAAAGCGTTTATCCCGTAAATAATCCTTGAAATCATGATACTGCTAGCTGTTTAAAATGCCAATGTGAGTACGCGCTGGCCTTATTTAAAACTTAAATAAACTGCACAATCTGTGGCCCATAATAGCGAAGAAAATGAATGCCAGAATCATTACACATATATTATTTATAATAAAACAATTCACTTATGATTCATGTTATCATTACACTAAACAAAGCGATTAAGTGAAGAGTTACTGTGGTTAGTGACGTGTAGGTCTATGTGCACATGGCCTTCTACCTTGTGCGGCAACGGCTTGGCGGGAGTTTTGACTAATTTGTGAATTCTTGAGGTATATGGAATTGAACACGTTACTACCATGGTGATATGGGATGTGCTATTTATGGATGCTGTACCACTGGAATGGAAAAGGTTAGCTTTTATATACCGTTTCCCTAAAGATCCCGAAATGTTTAGGAAGTGGGTGAGCATCTGCGTGATTGCCCAAAAACGCATTAGCGTTCCGTTTACTTTCAACAGAGCGATTATGCTTATGCAAGAAACCTCACACACGAATTGCTTAACTACTGCCCTGCCAAGTTAAAATGGTTCTTCTCATTTGTTTCACCCATTCCTCCGTTCCTCTCTTGTTTTCTCTTAAGTCGTCTTTAGATTGTCTCCTGATAAGCTAAAGACAATGACGCTTAACTAAAGAAAACATTTACTAAAAGGAAATGGAAGGGGTGACGAGTCTGTACAAGAGGAAATTGTTTCAAGGAGAGAGAGAGAGAGAGAGAGAGAGAGAGAGAGTTCTTCTCTCACCCATGTAAGGACAGCAATACCGGTGAAAGACCCAATTCGGTGCTTGAATTTGGCGTCTAACTGTTACATTAAAGAAGGAAATGGGAATGAACGATCAAATAGTGAATAGCGAGCGGATACGGTTGGCGATGACATAA
>NC_087207.1:29896994-29904494 GCF_015104395.2 Macrobrachium nipponense | reverse complement strand
TTATGAAACGCGTTAGAACTGTCCACTTGGGAAAGAAACCTTAATTGGTTCTGTCGAAGTTTGAAAACATGTAAAAGAGTTTTTGTATGGGAGAAACCAGGTTTTAATACCATTGAAGCTGTATAAATTTTCAAATTTTCTTTCTACTTTTTACCTTTTTCTTTTCTTTTTGATGTGCAGATACTAATTTCCTTTCGGTGGCTTCAGTGAGTAGTAAAAATAGACAAATAGATCTTCTATGTATCAAGCACATGTCAAAAGAACCTTTATATTACCCTGAAATTCATAATGATACTCCTTAATATTTGTGCGTCGTCAAAATAAATAGTAACTAAAACCACTCTGCCCTCTGTAATTATTGTTTATGATTAATGGCTCACCATTTTTGTTGCGCCTCAGTTTGCGTGATCAAGTATGGTCTTGGCCTGCCCCCCTCAGAAGTGGCCGCGCGTTCGATTTCTTGGGCCATTCTATTTGAGGTGTTGAAGAGATGTGGTAATTTGCTGGTGCACATAAGTTCCACTCTTGGACGTGGTTTCGGAAGTCCACGTTAAAGCCGTTGGTCCCGTTGCTGAATAAACTACTGCGTTCCCATGCAACGTTAAAAACAACCATACAACAACAAACCAAACCTTGTTGTTTTAATTATTCTTTTTATCTTTATGATCATTCCAGTTTTACCTTAAAAAATGGAAAAGTTAACATGTTTCTTTCTTCCTATCCTCCAATGATTTCCTTGCCTTGAATACCAATTGTTTGGAAATGAAATAATACCAACTATCTGTCATGTTTCAAACATTTTTTTGAAGACTTCTAAACCCATTTCAATCTTCAGGTGCATAAGTAGGGTTCCTGCACCTCTACGTATTCCCCACTTACAAAGAAAATTTTACTGTTGGTTTGCCCATGCAGTTGATTTTCTCTTTCCCGTTCGTAACTTTCTAAACCTTTCTGTAAGTGATTGGATATAAGACCAGTAGTTTTGGTTTTTTGTCCCCGCCTTATTTATCCCACCTATTTATATAACGAACGTTAGAAAATAAACACCTGTTACTTCCTTGTAGTCGGGTATTTTTATTACCTCAATCTTGTATCCATGGTGGGTGGAATGAAACCTCTTTTTTCCAGAAAAAAGGTTCTCAGCCGTATTTCCGGTCAGGAAATGATCTTTCGTCTCCGTCCAGACATCCAGAAAGACCTTTTGATTCATATTCCGATTCAGTTTATTTCCAGTGTCCTTGGATTATGGCTATAATTACTTATTGTAGATTGGAACATATCAGGAGCGAATGGGTGTCCATATAAACGTCAGTTATCTAATTGTTTGATATTATTGACCTTTGTTGTAACAACGGAAAAGAGGAATGATAATCACGCACTGCGCTGAAGCTCACTATTGCGCGTGTTGTATGAATGCATGTCTGTGTTTCTGAGGTGATTTAACCGAGAGCATTTACGTTATTTAATTCATTTCAGCTTTGAAAAAAAGAAATTTGCTAAGACGCTGAATCCACCTGCAATTTCCCATTTTGGTGTTCCTTTGAATCTGGATTTTATTCTCTTACGATCACGAATGCGGGGGGAGCCCGAAGAAAAAGTGATTGGGTCTAAAAATCAAGAGCTCGGTGAAATGGACAAGAAACTTGGAAAAATGGATGCCTCATGCCTTTATTGTCTGTTGAACAGGAAAAATCAAAATTTTGTTCTATCGGATTATGAAACCTTGTTTTAAGGCTTTTGTTTTTCATCGTTTTGCCTTTTATTGTTCCAAGTTTTCCAAGCTGGGACCCAATCCCCTCCAATTCCTCGATGATTTAATCAGTTATTAATATCCAGGGTCTGTATTTTATTATCTGCATAACTGTCTGTTCATTGGTTAAATCTGTTTCATACATCGTGAAGTGAAACATTTGGTTCATTTGTAAAGAAGCATAAATAAATCAGTTTTATTTGGTTAGGCTTTATTTCCCCTTACATGATCAAGTTTTCAAGAAAACATAAACATCGGATTAGCACTGACATATTTTCTTTGCAATATAATTATAAATATATATATATTATATATATTATATATTATATATATAGATATAAATCTAATTATATTGTATCATTACATAATAACTATATAATATGTATATAATATAATATATATGTTATTGTATTAATTTATAATATATATATATATATTATATCTATATCTATATAATAGATTATATATATATAATATCTATCGTACTGTGTGGTGTATATGTATTATGTAATAGTACATATATATTATCTATATATAATCTACTCTTCTGTATATATTATATATCTATATATATCTATACGTATTTTATTGTTATTCATGCTTTGTCTATCATATATATAAATATAATATCTATTGTATCTCTCTAATAAATATATATTATGCTTACATGTTTGCACCGGCAATGTTTTTAATGTTTGCCCGGCTCAGATTTTGTGGAAATTGCACGGGAATTATGTTTTTTTGGTGTTAGTTTGGGAAAACTTGTGCATATTCAAGTTGAAAAGAAAACATGAAAAGTCCCCACTGAAACCTGATACTGTCAGGGAATCAACTCAACAAATTAAACTGATTATGCTTCTGCAATTAGTAACCCATTGTTGATTTTTACGGATGAATAGCCAATTAACTTATAACTGGAACAATTTGTAACAGATTATAATGTATATTTATATATATATATATACTAATTATATATATATAGATATATATATATATATATATATATATATATATATCCACATATGTAAAGATAATGCCACGAATGAATAATAAGACGAGCAGGATCTGCGGACCTTTCGATGTTAAACGTCCTTTTCTGCTCAGTAAAGGACGTTTAACGTCCGAAGGTCTCGCAGATCTGCTTCGTTTAATTTTTCTTCGTGGCATTATATAGTTATTTATTTACTATAATTATATTATTATATATTAATAATATATATTAGATTAAATATTTATATAATATATATATATATATATATATACTATTGTATATATATATTATTACATATATATTTATATATTTTTCGTTTTTCGCGTATTTTTTGTTTCTCTCACCTCGTAGCTTATCCACCTTTTTTAACGCAAGAACAGAAATTTTGAGAAGGCCCCCAACATGGAAAGTAATAAATGCCTTCGGCAAAAACAACCTCATAAATCTCTCACCCCCGGGAGGCGGGCAGGATGAAAGAAAAGCATAAAAAAAAAAAAAAAAATAAAAAAAAAAAAATTCGACGTAAAGGCAAGCAACAGAAACTTTGCCAAAATCATAAAAGCCGTTACGTAATGGAGGACCGGCAATTCGTTTCCTCAGGATGTCCTACCAATAAAACTTAATGTTAATAGGCGCGTGGCATTTTAGGTCTGTTTAACTTGTGCATATTTTGTTGCACTCCAAGTTTCTGATATAAAGTGCTTGACTTTTTGCACTATATTAATTAGAACCTTTAATGTATTAACGTTTAGCCCGTCTGGCAATCTACTATAGACGGACGTATTTGAATTTATAGATCACAAAGATTTAAGCATTCCATTATTTACTGAGCAGATGACTCATCGGAGTCTGCAGTACTTTTCTTGATTTCATATCTAAAAGCAAGTAAATATGGATCACCGGACAGACCATTATATCTTTGTACTTAACTCATTGTTTCAGAAATTTTTTAATGAAAATTTTTCTGTTTTCGAAGAATTCCAAGGAACGGAAAGATAACGATAACATTTTTCGGAAGGGAAGACTGTTTTGATGTACAAATACTTTCATAAAATCCTCTGTATTTTCTGATCGTTACCTCTGCTCACAGAGGTTAAGCAAGAATATTCTTCTTCTTCTGTAAAAGGTGAGATCTATTATCACTTACGTTTAACATTGTCGTTCGTTCTCTTCCAACCCCTTTCCTAGGTGGGGTGGGTTACTCTAGTGGACTTGCGTGGTAGGGTCCTTGGCCTACTGTGCAGAGCCATGAGAGCTTCTTATAACTAATTATTACATATATCCTTCAGGTGACTATTCGTAGTTATCACGTTAACTTGTTAGCCAAATAATATTTACAGTCGCAAAGACTGAAGTGTATAGAAAAACTGGGATTTGTAATTTTCTGTTGCAAGAAATAAATTTTCAGGCTCCTTCTCTAGAGTCTAGAATATACGGCATTACTTGAAGTTCGTGATGGGTGATTCCTAGAAATGCTGTAGTCAAAATTCCGAAATGTGTGGACCAGCTGAGAATATACTTGCAAGATCTTGCCAGAGGTACAGTTTCAAGAAGCTCTTTACGTGCAAGTCACCATCGTCATCTTGGCGCTCAATATGTACAGCGCAGAGGGCCTTTGCAAAATTTTGTCATGTCTTCCAATTGCTTTCATTTCCATATCTCTTCTCCCATTTCCATCCTCCTTGCTCATAGTTCTCTTCTAAATTGGTCTGCGTCTTCCAACTCAGGAACCCAGTTGAAAGTATGAAACTATTAACTGCTATTCTCCCTGGGTAGTGTGAAGGACATATTCAAGCTATCTTCCGAATTTTCACTTTTAGTTTCATTTCTCACTTCATTTAACCATCTAACTCCTTATGGTCTTCTTCAAATATTATATTTAAACCGATAAAATCTTTTAAATATATTTCAGGTTAGCGCCGAATCACTAGGGTAGCGCTGCTTAGAATGAAATGTTACGGAAGCGTGTGGGTGTGTATATATATATATATATTATATATATATATATATAACTATATAGATATATATATATATCCATATATATATACCATATATATATATATGGTTTATATTGGTCCTTGGTTTTCCTATTTTTGCTTATTTTTGACTTTCAGATAATTCTCTAATATCCTTTCCAGGTCATCGCAGGGGCAAACGACGTTGAATGGCATAAAAAGCATCTCTTCTGCTATAATCTACCTCCAATGCACAAATTGAATTTGCATATCATAGCAACCCGAAGCGTTCAAGTATTAAATATGACTGGAAACTGATTGGTTGAGTAAAATTCTGGTAAAAAGTTCGCATGAATTTATTACATTTATTAGAGAATAGCCCTGATCTGGTTTTGACGAATTTCGTGACTTTGAAAGCGGTCTCATATAACCATTATTTTTGGGCTTAATATCGGAGGACCATTAAAGTTTGATAGAAAACGGTAATAATGATTATAATGATACGAGCGAAAATGTTAATCAAGGTTAAGTGTAATTATGTTTGAGTGACAAGCGTCCACAGCAGTTGCTTAAAATGTGCTAATGAGAACAAAAGATTTATTATTCTCTTATGATTATCACTCAGATTCGAAAAATTTCCCCACACTCGCAAAAGTTCTTGTTTTGTTTACTCAGTTCTAATATGTCAGTAAACAACAAAGATACATTAAAACATTGACGGATGGCGAAAATCCTAATCAATACCGAAGTTGAGAATATAGTATTTATCAAAACAACTACCTCGATAATCAACATTAATGCAAATGAGCCATTTTCCTAGAGTATTTTTGAGGTCGTATTTTAGATTACCAAATGAAACTATCAGTGACACACAGCGCTAAACGAGGTTATCTGCCATTTCAATTCCAGCTCTGAATTAAAGCAGTTTTCAATGAAGCTACTGGAGGTTAATGAGATTGGTTTTTCTAATTATCGTGGCGTTGGTGTCAGGGACAGGTGTACTTTAACCAAGAGAGAATGTAGATTAAATCAGAGCAGTGAGTATCGGCAAAACGTGATTAGTTAGTAAATTATTATGTGCACGGGGGTATGTACATTTCTGCACCTTGCCCAAGTGTTCATCGTCGATTATTACTGTAATATTCTTCTCCCAAAGCATTGGTTTATCCGTTACCTCAGAATTTGCCTTAAAATGAATACTGTGACTTAATATACATTCATTCTTCCAGCTCTACGTATCGCTATTTCATTCCCTGAGCATCTCACTAAAGCGTCTGCAGTTCACTGTCAAATGCGTCCGGGCTACAGGCTCCTACGGGTATAATTAATGAATCCGTATCACGGTGCATTAAACTACAATCTCGTGTCCCTTTGGGACAAATCCTGTAATCGCTCTCGAATTCGGTAGTAACCTTCGAAGGACCCACTCTGCCGCGGTTGATGAATGACGCTCCTCAGAACAGCTTCGTTACCTGATGCGCTTAGATTAAAGTTTTCCGATTTCTCTTTCGGTAATATGTAAGAAGCATTTTTGTATTTAAAGGGACAAATTTATGTTTAATGATATTTTATCATTAGTAAGGATAAATGAGCTCCATCTTTCTCAAGTTAATTGCACTTTATTTCTTTAAAAAATAATGACAGCTATTAAACATGTTTCCAAGTACTAAATGATTTCATCAGTTTATTGCAGGAAAATAATAATACTACTACTAATAATAAATATGATAATAATAATAATAAGATTGAAAATTTTAAGCATGTTAATTAAAAGATAAAGCAATGATTGATATATTTGAAAGATATTCAAAATATATAAGAAAATAGAAGAGGTCAGAGGTATTAGAGCTGTAATGATGAAAATGTCCGGTTAAATTATGTTTAAAATAAGCACCTATTTTGCTCGCACGCGCGTGCATGATTGTGTTCGTGCATATGCACGTATGTATATGTGTATGCATATGTGTGCGCATGTGTGAGTGTGTGTCTGTGCATGGAAATTTAAGGAATGACCTTTGAAGTAACCACTAATTAATTCCTTCCGGAAATAGTAAAGATTTTAAATTTCCTCTGGAAGCCTATTCCAGATATAATGAACTTTAACGTAATCGTGTGAATGAAATATATCATCTCTTTACTTTAGAAAAATATTTTGTGTAACGTGCTTGATGGCACGATACGCTGCGCTGGAACCGTGCGCTGCCCGTCATGTATCCCTACCCTTTCGATCCCATTCCTACCCCGTCCCCACCCGGGGCGGACAAACAAGAAAGATCCTCTAGGATTTTATTATAATAGAAGATTGTGCAAGACTAGAATGATTGTATCTGAAGATACCCAAAGTATCAGTGGGTGTTGAAAGGTCAAGGTCAAGTATTTCAATCTGTGTAGAAGGGTGTCTTTGTTTACTGCATTATCACTTGATCTTACGCTTTTGTGTCTTTGCCCTCTAGAGAGTAGAAAATGAAGTAAGAAATTATGGACAAAAATGTCGTAATAGGCGTTTATTTACTTATTTTTTTATTATCGTCGATTAGAAAAGGAAAGTTCAGATTACTATCTGTTAAATGCGAATGTGTATTTCACCTCATCTTGTGATTTATATATTATATATATTATATATATATATATATATATATATATATATATTGTTCAGGATTTAAGCCAGAACCAAGCGAAATAACTCCTTTTAGGAAGGAAATTCAGACATTCTTCAGTCGACCACCTTCACTGAGCCTCCGTTCTCTTTGAATGCCTCATGAATCATCTTATTCTGTACCGATTGGCTGCCCCAGAATTAATCT
>NC_087207.1:29884494-29891994 GCF_015104395.2 Macrobrachium nipponense | reverse complement strand
ATCAATACTGATATCGAATTCATGTATCTTTGACCATTTTTCTAAACAAGGGATAACCTTCTTCTTGAAATGCTGTCAGATTAAGCGTTCGTTTAGCCACATGAACTTTTGTCATTAAATCTTAACCTTAGAAAGACGCCTACTTCCAAACAGTCTCATGCTTGAAATTTTATCAGAGTACTTAATGATACTTCAAACATAAGCCAAGCTATGAATTAAAATGCTGTTTATGTTCTTACAACATATCTTAATAATTATATATCAATGCAGTATAAACATGATATAAACACGTCGTTAACTTGTGGCTTACGAATCAAAACCAGGTTGAATAAGAATCACCGACTTATTAGTAATTGTTGAATTCGTTGCTTGATACGATTGTCCAGCATTTCCTGGAGATTCGTTCTCCACTTACGATCGTTGACTTATTTTCTAGCTGCTTGTTATACGTCAGCGAAAGATTACAAAGGTGTGATTATGACATGTTATAGTACTCTAGCGCGGATGTACCCTGTGGTCGTTTTAAATAATTCATATAATTATCTAGGAAAGATAAAAGATAATTATAAGAACTGTAATGACTAATATTTCTTTTGGGGGTCATTACCTTTGTGATGTTTACAGTCTTTTTTATGTTTAACGGGATAAAACCCCTAGGGGTCACTACCTAGGAAAGATCCAGTGTCTTTATCAAGCAAACTTAGACTTTTCGCTAGCTTTTAGAAGTATGTAAAATCTCCTTTTCTCAGATATGGGCCACGCTGCAGGACACCCAGCTCCAATGAAAAAAAAAAACAAATACCAGTTAAAATCAGTATACATTACCAAAATTTACGGAGGTATAAATTACTTCCTTTACATTCAACATAAACAATGTGCAATCATACAAAATGGTATTGCATAAGTCAGTGCTCGTAAACAAAAACAAAAAGCAAAACACTGCTGTGAATATTTTTTAATTCAAAAGTATACCACAGGAATATAATTTAAAATTTTAAGATATCAAAAAAATATTATTTCTTCATACCATTCAAGGATTTAGAAAAGAAATCTGTTTTGAGCAAAATATCTAACCAACGAAGATCTGTTATGAAGGAAGATCTGGCATCGATCTGATGAAATGAAAACGGAAATAATATTTTCAGATACATTTTATCTCGATTTGAAATATGAGGAAAATAAGCAATAATATCAAACGGATGATAAGCAGATAGATATTACAAAAAGGGACATCGCAAGAGAGTAAAATTCTCCTCCAACCGGAGAGTCCTGAAGTGAAAGAGCTCTGCTGAGCCCAGTAATTTTAGCGGAGTTTGAGAATATATATATATATATATATATACTTATTAGTATATATAATATATATATATATAGATTATATATATAATATATAATATATTATATATATATATATTATATATTATATATATATATATATTATATATATATTATATATATATATATTCTATATAATATATAGTATACGTATATGTCTAAAACTTATATCATAAACTGTACAGAGATGCGAAATACTGTGTTTATCCGTTCCGCCATGACCTCTCTCTGTTAACTCAAGCTATGATTCATTTGTGTCCGACTCTTTAGAGACAGAAGGATTAATGAAATGCAAACATTGTTATCCAGAGTCATCTGGAAGTTGAACACATCCCACGCTCTACAACAAATGTTTAAAGCTGTGGTCAACGTTTTCCCATGTCTTGCTGTAATATTCCATATGGATGAAATACACTACTTCAAAAACGTTCGAAAATGATCGAAAATAACGTAAAATCTCAGTGATGAACTTAAATTTGAGTAAAATTAACATAATTAATCCTCCAGGCAGTGTATCATATCGGATTAAATATACTGATTGCTCCTTTACTATATCAAACAGGCTTACAGTTTAATTAACTTTTGGCAGCTGTGTACACTTTTGTTTTTTAAATAACAACCAGGCAAACAATAAAAAGAAAATTATTTCAGACACATGAGAAAAGTTTTAATTAAATTTTCTAATATTATGAAAGAAATGGGTAAGAAGTAGTTCTGCTCTCCAGATAAGGAATCATATTTGTTCAGTTTTTTATAATTCGGTTTCGGACGAGATTTCTTGAATTTTCCAATTGAATTTTAATCGGTATTCTCATGTGATACGTAACGGGCTTATGTTTTTATGGAACAATTGGTAAGACGTGAGCTTGCAAAGCAGATTTGCATAAGGTAGGGTGGCATCTACAACAAAATGGCAAAAAACAACTAAAAGAACACGCAGACACGCATACATTACATACATATATATATATATATATATATATATATATATATATATTATATAATATATATATATATGTGGTGTGTGTGTGTGTGTATGTGTGTGTGTGTGTGTACTGTATGTATTGTAATGTATGTATATAATATATATAATATATATTAATATATATATATATATAATATAAGTATATATATATATATTAATATATATTATTAAATAATATATTATATATAATATATAATATATATATGTATATATATATATATATATATATATATATATATATATAGTATATATATATAGTATATATATATATATATATATATATATATGTATATATATATAAATGATATATGTGTGTGTGTGTGTGTGTGTGTGTGTGCTGTGCTAGGTAAAAGGAAGCAAATCAGAAGCAATGTTTTTACTGAATGGGTAATTTGCTTGCACAAAGTACTGTATGAATATCGGACATTAGTACTTTTGCATGCTTGCATTACCCATTTAAAAGAAATTTTCTAGTTTTTCCTTGCTTACTGAATGCTCCAAAAGGAAATGATGATTACCTTCATTTCGTCTACTATGCAGCGGCAGAGGAGAAATAATCACTCGTTTTTTTTTATTCATTTTTACGCGAGTATGCCTTTAAATCGTTTTGGGGGCCTAGATAAAAAAAGTTGGAAAAATAATTTTGCTTCAAATCAGTAGGCTACTGCTATCGAGAATAAACCTATGCTAATATTTCTGCTTTCAAGAATTAAAAAAAAAAAAAAAAAATTTAATTCAGTATATGAATCCTATTCTTATGGAACAAACCCACGGTGACATTTACTTGAAATTCAAGCTTCCAAAGAATATGTTGGTTTCAACCTCCCACCACAGACCACTGACTGATTATGATATTTCATCTCCCTGGGGGTAGTGGTGGCGTGCTGCTCGAACTTGTCACAGCTGAGTGGCATACCAAGACGACACTAACTAACCACTATACCAGCGACCAGTCATGCTTGCAAACATTTGAATAATTAGAATGCAATTGTAAAAGTGTTCAAGAATGACTGAATGTGTGTGTATCTAAGTGTATATTTATCTTTTCTGTATTCGTGTACACGTATTTCTTGACAAATAAAAAAGCATTCCCCCGCTGCTAGATCGAGCGGATTGAAAACCGGATTTATTTAATCTTCCAGAAGAAAGGAAAACAACATTCTCTTTGATGTAGCTGCATAGCCAGCCTTTTGGGGTCTCTGATACTAAAAGACTTTTCTTTCTTTCAATGAAAATTACAAATCGTGGAGTTTCTTTTTACTTTTCTCTCCCTTCTTTTACGTAATTTTTGTACCAAAGAGAGTAAACAGTTGGAGAGGCTAGTGAGGCTCATTTGCAAATGATGTTCGGGAGTATGAAAACAATGGAGCAGGTGTGTATGTATAGTATACTATACTACATACACACACACACATATCAGTGGGAGTGAGCTAAATAGGCTTAACTGTGGATGGATCTCATGGTATAAATACCGCCTTTTCTGTAATTCTTTCAATTCATCTACCTCTTTCTATATTTTGGCGTTTTTATGGGCTCCTTTTATTAGGTGGTATTCTGTTGTAACAATATTTTTACCAGTCATATACATATATATACATGTATCTATATAAAATATAGTATATATATATATATATATATATATATATAATATATACATATGTATATGCGTGTGTGTATGTGTCTCTGTGTGTGTGCGTTTCAGACATGTATATTAATGGCAGTGTTATTCCAAACAACTCACCGAGACGTGAAACTGCTGCTCTTCCGCTCGTACTGCTACAGTATCTATGGGTGTTCCCTCTGGACGAACTATACCCGAGAGACCATGAGACGTATCACTGTTGTGCACAATGACATTCTGAGACGCCTCACAAACACTCCACGCTACCACTCCGCCACACAGATGTTCTTAGAAAACCACCAGGACAATTTAAAAATCATTGAAAGGCGAACAATGTCCCGTCTGGTAACCCGAGTGAGAAACAGCGGCAACTCGCTCATACAAAGCATCCTAAGGAGTGAAGCAAGAAGATCTAAATTGTGGGAAAGATGGGAAAATGAGGCCTTTGTCCCCTAAAGGACTTAATCTCTGTATTAGCAAGATGTCATCTGCAGATTTTGTCATTATTATATTTATTGCTGATATTTTATTTTTTCATAATTACTGTGATTACTATCAAGTTGAAGTTTTTTTTTTCTACATTCAATTTATGTATTTAAGTTAAATTTAAGTTATGTAATCTGTGCAATAACTGTTATAACTCTCAATGCATTTTTTTTATTCTCACCAATATTATTACTGTTATTACCAGTATTATGATTACTATCTTTTATGCTACCTCAGCTATTTTGTGGATAATTGCCGATTACTCATTTTTCCTATCATGTTGACTTATATATCTAGATTGTGTATGTTACTGTGTATTTTGTATATTCATTGTATATGGCCTGAGTCGAAATAATGGATATTATTATTATTATTATTGTTATTATACAAAACGGAACGAGCATAGCATGCGAGCTAATTCATTATGCCATAAATCTAAGCAGCATTTCTGCGCATTTGTAGTATTAAACGGTTTATATTAATCCCCAAGAACATACAGACGAAAGGTAGTTTGTGAAAAAGATGTTCGATAGGAGTTTGCTAATGCATTCGAATTATTGAATCTCATTTACTTGAAGGTCCCTGAGTCAATAGACTGGATAACATAACCAACGTAGAATGCGGACGCGGAATGGATGACTAGAAACAAGGCGTGACCTGACATTCAGCTTATTCTGAGAGCTTGCTAAAATCTACAGTAAATAGAGTGTTGTTTCACCAACGAAAATTGAAAATAATACGTTATATTTTATTAGAAATAATTGTTCTGTGTTGTTTAACATGCACATTATTTATTTTTCACATTTCCATTTTCAATAAATAAATCATAAGGATCCAATTCTAAAATTGTTGTATCTTTAACTCAAGGCGAAACACCTTTTCCAGACCTTTTTATGCTTTTCCATAGACCTTTCCTGCCCCCCAACAATAACAATAGCAACATCAAAGTAGTTTGTGGGCTTACTCCCCGAGTAAGCAAAAAGTAACATTGACACGCGTTCTTCCAGTGTTCAAGAAAAACGCTGGTGTTATTGTAAAATCTTCCATAAGATCCTCTGCACCTCGTTTGATCTCTAGATGCAAATATCTCCCCCACCTGTTACGAATCCCACCGCCTCCATCCAAGAAGGCCCTAATCGTGAGGCTGTGTCAAATCCAATATTTCCAGCATGAAAGAAAGCCGGGAGGAATCTTTCATAGCACCTGAATGAATACCGAAATCTTATCCAGCTGCTGCCATCTACTGCTGCGTGGAAAAGAAATCCCGTTCAATAAAGAGCGGGTTGGATATATTGACTGATTAAGTAGTACTTTGCTGGCGTCGTAAGGACGAGGTTATTGACGCCGAGGGTTGGATATAAGGAACAGATGAACAGGAGGAGAGAATAAATATCTGGAAGGTTATTGCTTTTTACAATCTGGGGTCAGATATTTTTATCTGAGAAATTATCTCTTAGGTTTCATTCACGTGAGAACGACGTCAGTTATTTTTTTTATTATTGTTGTTGCTAATATAATTGTAAAAACATGAACAAAAATTGGAAGTTCTTTGTACAAAATCACTTAGCGTTTTCCGTTCAAATTCTATAATCTGCTTATGATGGTTTGACTTCCAATTTATGAAGTAAATTTGAATAGGTGGTTTTGCTTGATACTCAGATATTTAAATGCTATTTTTTTCCCGAAAGGGTGGTGTTTATTTTTAGGCTACTCGTGGAAATACCTGATTGGAAAGAGATACGCATTCATTTCTTCTTTTTGAGATAAAGTTACCAAAATTATTATCAAATAATGCTGAGGCTGAAAGTAACAGAGCAAAGGCTTGTTTAATTTTCTATCATGACCATAAGGTTTAAATGAGACCCATAAGTGTTTTGTAAAAGCCTTTACCCCCATCGATCGCATAAAATGATAATGCATCCAGACATGAGCTCAACACAATGTCACCGATGAAGACACAACATTCGAGGCATAACACTGTGTTTTGCGCTTTCTCGGGGCGTAATTAAGGCTACAAACTACTTTGTTCGTGTTGTTGTTGTTGTTGTTGTTGTTGGGGAATTAGGAAAGCCTAGGAAAAAGCATAATAAGGTCTGAAAAAGGTGTTTCACGTTGACTTAAAGATACAGGAATTTTAGAATAGGAGATTTATTATTTATTCATCACAATAAAATGTAAAAAATAAATATTGTGCATGTTAAACAGCGTTTGTAATACAGCACTATCGATACCCCGAGTTTCTTCGATACCTGACCCCAACCTTCTCTCCGATTCTGATTGCTTCGCTTTAACATCGCAAAAACCTCCTTCGCAAAGGGTCGTTTCTACTCGCTAACACTTCACATTTCCTATCCCGATCTATTAAATCCTCTCTCTCTCTCTCTCTCTCTCTCTCTCTCTCTCTCTCTCTCTCTCTCTCTCTCTTCTCTCTTCCTCTCTCTTCTATATATATATATAATATTATATATATATATATATATATATATATATGTATACATATATATATATATATATTATATATATTATATATATCATATATATAATATTGTATATATATATATATATATATATATATATATATATATATATATATATAATATATATATATATATATATATATATATTATATATAGTATGACAAGAGCCAGAAGGAAATAATACGAGCCATAAGTACTTATCCATTTCGCGTAATTAATAAGCACTTCTAGGTACAGTACCAGTAAAAGACACCTACTATGAGATTCAGGGTCTCTGTAACACGGTTTTTTGGACTTTGCTCCTTTTCAAAGCATCGGATGTAGCTGAAAGTTGACATATGTATATTTCACAATCACACACAAATTTTGTCAGCATTATCAATAACCTAAACCCGATAGTTTTAATTTTTATAGAGTAAAAATGATCTAGCCGACGCCATGGCCAATGATTACGAGCCAAGAGTCGAAAAACATTCATTGCGTAAGCAAGGTAAACAAACGCCTTTTGACTAAATGTTGCCCCGCCCATCCACCAGACAGAAATTCCATCGGCTCTGAAACCCAAAGACTTTATGAATGGCGGAACGATACATAGA
>NC_087207.1:29871994-29879494 GCF_015104395.2 Macrobrachium nipponense | reverse complement strand
CCTGAATTCTTGAGGCTCCTGAGAATAGCAACCTGTTTCCTTGTGCAAGTATTGGTATAGGTCGCCAGTCCCTTGAATGGAAGGATCTTCCTTAAGTGGAAGGACCAATATTGCTCCATCGCAACGCACTGCAATATGTAAATGTCCCAAGATATCCGGAATGCGGTATCCACGAACCCATATGCAGGAAGGTGAGAATCCATATTCCTGCCTGAACTGTGAAAAGAAATTCACGACACCTAGAAAGGGTAGGAATTTTTATGTGTTTGTTTGTCTTGGGAACTACGTGTAACAGAGTGAAATTGTTGTGGAGGTCATGAGGAAGAAAAAAAAAACAGCATGTTTTTGTCTGATGCGGAAAACGAGTTTAGGGAACGGTCTGACATCTGGAACACTTTGGAATGAAATAAAAAATGATGTGCATTAGTTCTCGAGATGATAACGATGATGGAAGAAATGGAAAACGGTAATGGAAGAAATTGGAGGGTAAAAGCAATTTGATTAGAATATGAATACACACGAGGAAGACGGGCTGTGTTTAAGGTCACATATCACGATTTCACTCTGGGGTCGAAAATTATCATGAGCAAAGCTAAGTCACTACTGGAAATGAAATCATTTCTGGCGGCCCTGCCCGGCCCTAATGCTATTCAAATGCTAATGTGTCCAAAAGTATTGAAAATAAAAAAAAAATATCTTTCGGCAGATAAATCCTTACCCAATCCAGAAAATTCACACCTGCTATGATAATGTTGGTTGCGCGATAGCCTTTTTATGAGTAGTTGAGTAACATAATTTTTCCATTACTGTCACGGTGCCTGGAAAAATTCCATGCCAGCCTACCCAGTATTTACATTTCAATGAATTTCCCCGAGGAAGAAACAAAAACCATTTTGTCGAGGGAGAGATTTTGGTCTGATGTGAAAGGAATCCTCTCCAATTCTATAATAAAAACAAACCCTGCTTTTCTTTTTCACTCCAGGAACGTAAAAGGAAACTCAATCCATATTCAAAGAGCTGAAAGGATGGAAAAGGATACACGAGCACTGAATACAGAATACAAATAGCTCTTCTGTATAGGAAGGTTTGTATTGCCTTGAAGTTGACGTTGGGCCGTATAATACAAAGAGCAGGTCTGGCACTGTTAACTTTAAGTTTTGGTCACAAGAGCCATAGCACTAATTCCACTTTACAGAGAAATTGTTACCTTAAAGTTTGACGGTTACACTTGCGGTTAAACACAAACAATACTTATTCAAATGAATTGTTGACTTAAAGAGATGCTGTTAGTAGTTGTTGTCTATAAAACAATAATCTAAGGATGTAAAACCCCCAGTAACGGAAATCCATCAGAACTTGTGTAAAATAAATCGGTGAAATGAACAAGTCTGGGAGGTTGGGGGTGGGGGGGGGGATTACTGAATGAGAGATTCGATTTCAGCACCGGAGCTTTCTTTACTCTCAGATTGTCAATACGCCGGTTTGTATGATTGTTATAGTCAATATAACATAATATATATATTATATAGTATATATATATATATATATATGTATATATATATATATATAATATATACATATATATCTATATCATATATATATATAATTATATATGTATGTTTATATATATAATAATTATAGGGGGATATATATATATAGGTAATATATATATATATATATATATGTGTGTGTGGGTGTGTGTGTGTGTGTGTGTGTGTATGTGTGTGTGTGTATTTATATATATATACATATATATATGTGTATATAACAGCTAAAAAGTGTAATAGAATTTCCATAACTTCAGCCACTTCATACGCGCAGAAAACAGTGTCACTGTACATCACCCTCCATACACCTCGCTTATCACCATTCTCTTCAGTTCACTCACTTTTTTCCTTTTAGGAACCTTCCTTTCCAATGCCCAATCTACTCATCCCTTCCTTGGTATTTCTCTCGTTCTTCTCCATAATTCTTCTGAACTATACAATATTTTCCCCAGTCTGTTGGCATCCGTTTTTTTTCGCATCACTAGATTATCTCAAATTACTCAGATTGAGCATTTTACTTGAACTAACCTTTTTATTCATCTTCATATTCATAACCCTAACAGTTCTATTTACCTCAGCTTAAAAGCTTCGATTTTATTATTTACTCTTCTTCATCACACACACACAGATACACACAGAACGTTGCAAACACACTCGTCTGTAAGCCAACTTGTGGACCGTTTGGTCTGTCATCCACTTTTGGCTAATTGAACCTTTTACGTTTGCAATACCGAGGACCACTCACTCTATTGACAACCATTCGACTAAGCTTAAATGGGCAAAACAGTGTCTTATGGGGTCAGTAACATGTGTAGTGTGCTTATCAGCATCAGCCATGAAGACTTGAAGAGAAACTGTCAGCCTAAACTCTTCAGGCACCTCACCTTTCAAAGGAAATACCTTGGTATGTGATGCACAGCGAATATATATATATATATATATATATATATATATATATATATATATATATATATATATATATATATATATATATATATTATGTTTGTGTCTGTGTGTGTATGACCCGCAAATATCATCCTTTTATTTTCTGCTGTTCTTTTAGGAGGAGGTTGTTAGTTCTATTCTATCCTTAACACATATACAGGAGGCTCATGACTCTATACGTTTCTTGGTATTCATCCTTTTAAATAGTGGCCAGACATATATGTGCTGTCGCTCGTTTTCTATTACGTACTACCTTCCCCACAACGTTCGTTTTCTGTAAACTCAGTGGCTACCGTAACAGCTCCTCTTGTCGAAACATTGCTAAGAATCTTTCAATTTCCTCCACGCCCTTGCTGAAAGCTGGAATGTTATAAAAAAAATTACCATTAAAAAATTAGCGTCGCCCACATTTTTGGGTTATGTTGAGCTAGTGACAATTGGAAAACAATAGTTTTGAAAAAGACAATACTAACGGAAAATAACAAGAAAACTACAATTTTTTTTTTTATGCTGGTTAGAGGCTTCCGGAAAACGACTTCGACTTCCATCAAATTCGATAACTAAGCATTTCTGAAAACAATCAGGGTATGAAACATGCAAAAGCCAACATAACAAATAAAAGACTGACGCATCAAGCTTCTCGATTATTTCCCTTGTTGTTGGCCACGTTGCTTGTTTTGACTTTAATTACAGCATGTACACGGAGGATTCGTTTCATATATGATTGAATTACAGCTATAATGGGCTTAGTATTAATATAAACGTTTTATGAACGAATTGGCGCATCACAATATATGTACCGAAAAAAATATATGTCGTCGTATGTGGCAACTATTTCCGTAATACCAGGTCCTAAGATTCTAACTCGCCAGTTTTCAGTGGACGTTGGTGAACAGTTGCCCGTATTTCAAGAAAGCTGAATTATATTTTGTGATATTTTGGTGTCCAGGTCCTTCGACGTCATCAAAATCGAATGGAGTAGAATGCGTAGCGTGGCCATACTTTGTGAATGGAGGATCAGGTAGCAATAACAGTGTCAGTTATTTATTAAGCATCAAAAGTGACAATTCAACAACATACTGGGGCATCTGAAACTACGAGGATGGACGGCATGACCAAAGTGGTTCAACCTGAGATGGCTGAGGAGATGGAGTTAGAACTTTTTTTTTTTTTTTTTTTTTTTTTTTTTTTTTTTTTTTTTTTTTTTTTCTTTTTTTTGTAAGACCATAGTACCCAGGTGAGTGAGTTTATATACTTAACATTTTTTTATACGTACATGCAGAAGTTTTCTGTAAGTGGAACTTTTACAATTCTGCATAGGCCTATACTCAGTTGCAACTCGTCTGTCACCGAAAAATTAACATCCACTGACAGGTGGTCATTGCAGCACTATGGAATGTACTGTTAGCAGACAGAGGATGAGAGAACTAAATGATTGGGGAAGGACACGAGAGAGAATAACAAACGAATGCGTAAGAAAGAGAGAGAGAGAGAGAGAGAGAGAGAGAGAGAGAGATCCCAGTGTCTTAAAGCATCTAATATAGTAATAAACCTTGACTTTAATTTTTACAGTTGACAAAATAAGGAACTTTTCATATAAAATGTATAACATTAAATAACATAATCTACCCTTTTATAAGTTAGTGCTCGCCAAGTGCGTAAGATATTCAGTTATGCTGAGTTTTTCCGTATCATTTCTTAGCCTTCATTGTTATTCGGTTTAAGGTAAAAATTTTAAATCGTAAAAATGCACATTAATATAAATGTAGATCCAGAAAACCTTACAACCATTGTCGGCAGCGCCGACAATGGTTGTAAGGTTTTCTGGGTTTTTAGTCAATAACTTGCGAAATTTGATAAGAGATGGAACCCTATTCCGAAACTGTTAGAATGAGGTGCTCCTTTTACTGTAAAAATCCCGAGACTTCATTTTGAATGCTTAGCTTCATTAGGCTCACATAAGGTGAGCACATTGATAGTACATTTTTTTTTTCCATTTTATAAAGTATTTTTTTTTTATTCGATGTTACACATTGTTTTCGCAAAACAGTCTCGGTATTGTCATTAGCGAGTTTTCCGCATGTTTTCCCGTCGGAATTTTAAAGAGCTATTGCACGGTCATATTTCCCTCCTTGGGCACCTTTATTTATAAATATTACGTGATTAAATCCACGTACATTCATAAAACAAGCAATATAAGGGAGTTTGTTATTGAGATCAGCGTGAAAGGAAGACTTAAAGATACGTTTGTAACATTCGGACTACAAAGGAAGCAGTTCTGACCGACTCAGTCGTGTCTTTTTACCGTTTAATTCACTTCATAATTACTTTTATCAATCAGAGAAAAAGTCATAAAGAAAAAGACGCAAATGAAACATGTATGTTAGACATTGTCAGTGTGAACAGAATGTTTACTTTCTGAAAAAGTAACAAACCCATGCAAAGACTCAAGTCAAGTGTTTCATATGTAAGTTATCAGTTATCAAATTCTTACAACCATCTCAATTAAAAACAAAATAAAAAACTATGCAGCCAAATCTTTTCCAAAGACTTTTTTGGCATATTTACAGTAGTTTCATTACATTTTAAAGGATGCTAGCGTATTATACTAAAGGATGGTAACGTAATATGCATTGGCTATTAAAAACAAGAAATTTTACGTTAGATGATTGTTGACTACTACAACTGGGATAAACGCGATTGCAGTTGAGTTTAAGCTAAAGCTCTGACTGCCCGGGACTCATTAGATCATTTCCCGTAGCCAATCTTCTCTGTTTGGTCGTATTCATTAACCAATACTTCTTTTTTTATACTGTGTTTTTATATCTAATATACTCAAAACGCTATTTTGACATTATTTCTGTGTATATCCTAGGGTCTTACATATAAGTGCTCTAGTAGGAATTCACAGTCTGTGTATTCATTATCCGAATAAGATGGAGTTAAGCCAATCAGCAGCCGATACCATCAGCAGTGTTGCCATGACAAAATGGTTATTAACGACAATATTTCGATAACATGAGCTGACTCCGACTATAAGCACTACTGCTACTGCCAGCTTTATCACGTCTGGTCTCTCCCCATATACAGATGCCAACTTTGTGAAGAAACAGTTTCGACGGTTAATTTGAATGTATACCTCACAATGGGGGTTTCATTATTTTATTATTATTCATCGTTATGTGTGCACATTCCCGTTCAGTGACCCAGAAATGGCAATTAGAATCATATGATTAAAGATTTATTAATGGATTGCTGAATATCCGTGGATTTGCCTTCAGATTTCTGAAATACCATACGTTGTTTACGTTCCATATGCCTTGTCGACTTACGAAACTTTCTTTTCAGCAGAATTATCGTGGAAAGTCAGTCATCGTTGTTTTGAGGTACTTTCTAATGTAAATAGATGTCTCATTGACGAAAAAGTGACGTGTGTCACGGTGTGTGCGACTTTGTATTGTTTTTGTGTTCGGTGGTTGAGCAAGATCATAGCCAGGACCAGCGCTGATGGAATACCACACCCCTCATTTACACATTGCTAACCTCCTTCCCCCCCCTGTGCTCCACATCCCTTCACTACATAGAATCTCCATAGAACTTTACAGTGTCTCGCTTTTTAACGTTAACTTTTCTTGTATTTGTCAAGTCGGGTCGCTTTTCTAGTTTTGCTGTAACCAGTGTCACTGTTATTATAACATGACAAAGTGCTACTTAGCAACTCTACTGTTGATGTGGAAATTTAGTCCACACCCCGCAACGGCAGCCCCCCATCACAAAGCTCTTGCTCGTTTCCTGGGCGAAATGAGCAGTTTCACATTTCGGCGACCCTTGTGCGATTACTTGTGTTTGTAGCGTTTCGGTTGGGTGGGGGGAGGTTGGCGTAATTTTACAGATCTGTTAAATTGTGTGTGTGTGTAATTTACCATGTTACTAGCACAACTCGGTATTGATGTTTTTTTTTTTTTTCTCTCCTTTTTTTACCCTGTACTCTCTAGTTTTTAATACGACAATCGCAAATGAAATGCAACCGAGATATTTACGTGTATTGTGTATGTTTTAACATTGATTTCCAGGGAGGCTCACACTAAACACGGGATTGGCGTTGAATTAAAGTAAAAAAAAAAATACCATGGAGGCTGGCCCAAAACATGGGATTGATGTGGGATAAAAATTTAAAAATTACCATATTTTTCTTCTCGTATTGCTTTCCTGATTTCGTTTTTTATTTTTTCCAAAATTTAATGATGATGAAAACGGGACTCACCAAGGCCCACGCAGCAGAGACCAAGTTCTCATGAATGCATATTCTATTACGAATTACTGTTACGTAATTTAGAAACAGAAATTCTTCTTGGTATATATTCAGTGGGAGTTACCTTTTCTCTTTTGTTGCAGGTAAATTATTATAGTTGCTGACTCACTCAGGCCGGTTGCTTGGAATATGAGAAGCCAAATTAACCGCAAGTGATGCTGGTTTTAAGTTCGTGACGAGGACATCAACCAGCAAAGTTTCTGTCCGGAGACAGGTTGGTATAGAGTTCATTGCACACATTTCTTGATTTTTTTTTTTCAAAAGTTTCGAAATGCCCGTTTGAAGATTTAAATTTTACACAAACATGAAAAGCAATTTAACATTTAGATTTCGGTGTGAAGGGAACTTATAATAAGAATTTTATAATGTGTGACCCACACAATACATGTAATTTTAATACTTTTTATAATGTCTATATCACGCATTTTCACAGACAAGGTAACCCGCCTCTCTCTCTCTCTCTCTCTCTCTCTCTCTCTCTCTCTCTCTCTCTCTCTCTCTCTCTCTCTTGGTTAATGCATTATATCGAGAGATAGCTTTATACAATGATCGTCATCAAGTCCGTCAGAGTCGATCTCTGAACAGTCCCCAGATCAATGTTATGGGTTCGTAGGTCACTATGTTTATGGGGTCATGCCGGGTGAATTTGTGGTTTAAGCTTCAAGATTAATATTGGAAGTGAGATTGCAGGATAAA
>NC_087207.1:29867754-29870254 GCF_015104395.2 Macrobrachium nipponense | reverse complement strand
CGAATCTCTCATTCAGGTCCCCCCCCCCCCCCCCCCCCCCGCCCCCCCCCCCCCCCCACCCTCCCGTCCCGCCCCCCAACCTCCCCGACTTGTTCATTTCACCGATTTCTTTGGCACAAGTTCTGATGGATTTCCGTTACTGGGGTTTTACATCCTTAGATTATTGTTTTATAGACAACCACTACTAACAGCATCTCTTTAAGTCAACAATTCATTTGAATAAGTATTGTTTGTGTTTAACCACAAGTGTAACCGTCAAACTTTAAGGTAACAATTTCTCTGTAAAGTGGAATTAGTGCTATGGCTCTTGTGACCAAAACTTAAAGTTAACAGTGCCAGACCTGCTCTTTGTATTATACGGCCCAACGTCTACTTCAAGGCAATACAAACCTTCCTATACAGAAGAGCTATTTGTATTCTGTATTCAGTGCTCGTGTATCCTTTTCAATCTTTCAGCTCTTTGAATATGGATTGAGTTTCCTTTTACGTTCCTGGAATGAAAAAGAAAAGCAGGGTTTGTTTTTTATTATAGAATTGGAGAGGAATCCTTTCACATCAGACCAAAATCTCTCCCTCGACAAATGGTTTTTGTTTCTTCCTCGGGGAAATTCATTGAAATGTAAATACTGGTAGGCTGGCATGGAATTTTTCCAGGCACCGTGACAGTAATGGAAAAATAATGTTACTCAACTACTCATAAAAAGGCTATCGCGCAACCAACATTATCATAGCAGGTGTGAATTTTCTGGATTGGGTAAGGATTTATCTGCCGCAAAGATATTTTTCTTTTACTTTCAATAATTTTGGACACATTAGCATTTGAATAGCATTAGGGCCGGGCCGGACCGCCAGAAATGATCTCATTTCCAGTAGTGACTTTGCTTTGCTCATGATAATTTTCGACCCCAGAGTGAAATCGTTATATGTGACCTTAAACACAGCCCGTCTTCCTCGTGTGTATTCTTATTCTAATAAAATTGCTTTTACCCTCCAATTTCTTCCATTACCTTTTTCCATTTCTTCCATCATCGTTATCATCTCGAGAACTAATGCACATCCTTTTTTATTTCATTCCAAAGTGTTCCAGATGTCAGACCGTTCCCTAAACTCGTTTTCCGCATCAGACAAAAACATGCGTTTTTTTTTTTCCTCCATGACCTCCACAACAATTTCACTCTGTTACACGTAGTTCCCAAAACAAACAAACACATAAAAATTCCTACCCTTTCTAGGTGTCGTGAATTTCTTTTCACCCTTCAGGCAGGAATATCTCACCTTCCTGCATATGGGTTCGAGGATACCGCATTCCGGATATCTTGGGACATTTACATATTGCAGTGCATTGCGATGGAGCAATATTGGTCCTTCCACTTAAGGAAGATCCTTCTATTCAAGGGACTGGCGACCTATACCAATACTTACACAAGGAAACTGGTTGCTATTCTCAGGAGCCTCAAGAATTCAGGAGGGCAGCAATGTTCACGCATTGGTAAGAATCAACAATGAAGTAGAAGCGTTAGTTTACTGTTAATTCATTTGTTGTTCTTCAGTGTTATCAACAGGGTAAATCCACGTCTTCCTTATACATTACTAGCTGACCCTTTCCCAAAGAGCTCAAGGCTTTGCATCACTGTTAATGGGGAAAATGTTCCTATATGCATCAGAAATGAAACGACAGAGTTTCTTGGAAAATATTGGCGGAAATTATATTGATAAAATTATCTTTGGAATGCCAATCCCTTGAAATTGTGGACAAAGACCTCCGACCTTCGTAGGTAGAACTAAATGAGCTCCTGCAACTGTCATTCGAAATACAATGGAAGTTTTTACGAATTTATTTACAGACATGTGGGGAGTTTATCTATGTTTGTTTCTTTTTCCTATGAATGTTTATGAAAGTAAGGCTGCCAGAAAATGAAAAGAAGGCGTTGGAGTGGTTAGACAGGCAAAATAAAGATATAAAAAATAAAGGAAATGAAGCACAACGGCGGAAACGCCACAATTGCACTACGAAAGTAATAATCAGAAAGATTGAACAGCTAGATGGAAGAAAGGAGAGAGAATGGAGGTAAAGTAAAATGCTAAAACATGGATGCAGCTAGGGGTCGAAGGGACACTGCGAACACGCTTGAGTATGCATGCTTACAGTTAACCATGTCGGGCACTGTGACTGCCCTGGCCCCCAACGAGTATTCATGTCATGGATACTTGGAATTACGAAGGAAATGTTTTCAAAGAACGTTCTCAGAAGATCTCTCAAGAGTTCAAGAATGTTCTTTATAATTACAATAATGCATGTGAAAAAAATGAAAGAATTCCTTACGAAAAGTGATTTCATCAGTGGGCAGTTCCTTTTAACGGAATCTTACAATTCGAAAATCAACTGTAAAAGAAAACGAAAAATGGGTAGGTTCATTTAAGAAAAAGGAATTGAACTGAAAACAGAAGAGAAATTATAACACATCTCAGCCTCTATTGAAAAAGTTCAAGTGAGATGAAT
>NC_087207.1:29850254-29865254 GCF_015104395.2 Macrobrachium nipponense | reverse complement strand
ACGACCCTTTGCGAAGGAGGTTTTTGCGATGTTAAAGCGAAGCAATCAGAATCGGAGAGAAGGTTGGGGTCAGGTATCGAAGAAACTCGGGGTATTAGATAGTGCTGTATTACAAAACGCTGTTTAACATGCACAATATTTATTTTTTACATTTTATTGTGATGAATAAATCATAAATCTCCTATTCTAAAATTCCTGTATCTTTAAGTCAACGTGAAACACCTTTTTCAGACCTTATACTTTTTCCTAGGCTTTCCTAACTCCCCAACTACAACAACAACAAGAACAACACGAACAAAGTAGTTTATAGCCTTAATTACTCCCCGAGAAAGCGCAAAACACAGTGTTATGCCTCGAATGTTGTGTGTTCATCGGTGACATTGTGTAGAGCTCATGTCTGAATGCATTATCATTTTATGCGATCGATGGGGGTAAAGGGTTTTGCAAAACACTTATGGGTCTCATTTTAAACCTTATGGTCATAATAGAAAATTAATCAAGCATTTGCTCTGTTACTTTCAGCCTCAGCATTATTTGATAATAATTTTGGTAACTTTATCTCAAAAAGAAGAAATTAATGCATATCTCTTTCCAATCAGGTATTTCCACGAGTCAGCCTAAAAATAAACATCACCCTTTCGGGAAAAAAAAATAGCATTTAAATATCTGAGTATCAAGCAAAACCACCTATTCAAATTCACTTCATAAATTAGAAGTCAAACCATCATAAGCCGATTATAAAATTTGAACGGAAAACGCTAAGTGATTTTTACAAAGAACTTTCATTTTTGTTCGTGTTTTTACAATTATATCTAGCAACAACAATAATAACAAAATAATTGAAGTCGTTCTCACGTGAATGAAACCTAAGAGATAATTTCACAGATAAAAATATCTGACCCCAGATTGTAAAAAGCAATAACCTTCCAGATATTTATTATCTCCTCCTGTTCATCTGTTCCTTATATCTAACCCTCGGCGTCAATAACCTCGTCCTTACGACGCCAGCAAAGTACTACTTAATCAGTCAATATATCCAACCCGCTCTTTATTGAACGGGATTTCTTTTCCACGCAGCAGTAGATGGCAGCAGCTGGATAAGATTTCGGTATTCATTCAGGTGCTATGAAAGATTCTCCCCGGCTTTCTTTCATGCTGGAAATATTGGATTTGACACAGCCTCACGATTAGGGCCTTCTTGGATGGAGGCGGTGGGATTCGTATCAGGTCGGGGAGATATTTGCATCTAGAGATCAAACGAGGTGCAGAGGATCTTATGGAAGATTTTATAATAACACCAGCGTTTTTTCTTTGAACACTGGAAGAACACGTGTCCAATGTTACTTTTTGCTTATCTCCGAGGGAGTAAGCCTACAAACTACTTTGATGTTGCTATTGTTATTGTTGGGGGGCAGGAAAGGTCTATGGAAAAGCATAAAAAGGTCTGGAAAAGGTGTTTCGCCTTGAGTTAAAGATACAACAATTTTAGAATTGGATCCTTATGATTTATTTATTGAAAATGAAAATGTGAAAAATAAACAACACAGATCAATTATTTCTAATAAAATATAACGTATTATTTTCAATTTTCGTTGATGAAACAACACTCTATTTACTGTAGATTTTAGCAAGCTCTCAGAATAAGCTGAAGGTCGGGTCACGCCTTTTTTCTAGTCATCCATTCCGCGTCCGCATTCTACGTTGGTTATGTTATCCAGTCTATTGACTCAGGGACCTTCAAGTAAATGAGATTCAGTAATTCGAATGCATTAGCAAACTCCTATCGAGCATCTTTTTCACAAACTACCTTTCGTCTGTATGTTCTTGGGGAGTAATATAAACCGCCTAATACTACAAATGCGCAGAAATGCCTGCTTAGATTTATGGCATAATGAATTAGTTCGCATGCTGTGTTCGTTCCGTTTTTGTATCGAGTTGTTTGGAATAACACTGCCATTAATATACATGTCTGAAACGCACACACAGAGACACATACACACACGCCACGCATATACACACAACACACACACACACACACACACACACACACACACACATATATATATATATATATATATATATATATATATGTATGTATGTAGTATGATATATATATATATACATATACATATATATATATATATATATATATATATATATATATGTATATATGTATATATATATATATATATATATATATATATATATATATATATATATATAGTACTGCGTAAAAAATATTGTTACAACAGAATTCCACCTAACAAAAGGCGCCCATAAAAACGCCAAAATATAGAAAGAGGTAGATGAATGGAAAGAATTACAGAAAAGGCGGTATTTATACCTTGAGATCCATCCACAGTTAAGCCTATTTAGGTCACTCCCACTGATATGTGTGTGTATGTAGTATATACTATACATACACACCCGCTCCATTGTTTTCATACTCCCGAACATCATTTTCAAATGAGTCCCACTAACCTCTCACACTCATGTTCCCAACTGTTTTACCCTCTTTGGTACAAAAAGTACGTAAAAGAAGGGAGAGAAAAGTAAAAAGAAACTCCACGATTTGTAATTTTCATTGAAAGAAAGAAAAGCCTTTCAGTATCAGAGACCCCAAAAGGCTGGCTATGCAGCTACATCAAAGAGAATATTGTTTTCCTTTCTTCTGGAAGATTAAATAAATCCGGTTTTCAATCCGCTCGATCTAGCAGCGGGGGATGCTTTTTTTATTTGTCAAGAAATACGTGTACACGAATACAGAAAAGATAAATATACACTTAGATACACACACATTCAGTCATTCTTGAACACTTTTACAATTGCATTCTAATTAGTTCAAATGGTGCAAGTCAATGACTGGTCGCTGGTATAGTGGTTAGGTTAGTGTCGTCTTGGTATGCCACTCAGCTGTGACAAGTTCGAGCAGCACGCCACCACTACCCCCAGGGAGATGAAATATCACTGGTTCTGTTTCATAATCAGTCAGTGGTCTGTGGTGGGAGGTTGAAACCAACATATTCTTTGGAAGCTTGAATTTCAAGTAAATGGCACCGTGGGTTTGTTCCATAAGAATAGGATTCATATACTGAATTAAATTTTTTTTTTTTTTTTTTTTTCAATTCTTGAAAGCAGAAATATTAGCATAGGTTTATTCTCGATAGCAGTAGCCTACTGATTTGAAGCAAAATTATTTTTCCAACTTTTTTATCTAGGCCCCCAAACGATTTAAAGGCATACCCGCGTAAAAATGAATAAAAAAAAGGAGTGATTATTTCTCCTCTGCCGCTGCATAGTAGACGAAATGAAGGTAATCATCATTTCCTTTTGGAGCATTCAGTAAGCAAGGAAAAACTAGAAAATTTCTTTTAAATGGTGTAATGCAAGCATGCAAAAGTACTAATGTCCGATATTCATACAGTACTTTGTGCAAGCAAATTACCCATTCAGTAAAAACATTGCTTCTGATTTGCTTCCTTTTACCTTTTAGCACACAGAAACACACACACACACACACACACACACACACACACACATATATATATAATATATATATAATTATATATATATATTAATAACAATATATATAGATATATTATGTTATATATAATAGAATTAATAATATATTATATATATATATATAATCATACATCTATTTATATCTATCTATATATATATAGTATATATATAATACTATATATACGATGTATTATGTATGGTATGTATGTATGCGTGTCTGCGTGTTCTTTTAGTTGTTTTTTGCCATTTTGTTGTAGAGGCACCCTACCTTATGCAAATCTGCTTTGCAAGCTCACGTCTTACCAATTGTTCCATAATAACATAAGCCCGTTACGTATCACATGAGAATACCGATTAAAATTCATTTGGAAAATTCAAGAAATCTCGTCCGAACCGAATTATAAAACTGAACAAATATGATTCCTTATCTGGAGAGCAGAACTACTTCTTACCCATTTCTTTCATAATATTAGAAAATTTAATTAAAACTTTTCTCATGTGTCTGAAATAATTTTGTTTTTATTGTTTGCCTGGTTGTTATTTAAAAAACAAAAGTGTACACAGCTGCCAAAAGTTAATTAAACTGTAAGCCTGTTTGATATAGTAAAGGAGCAATCAGTATTTAATCCGATATGATACACTGCCTGGAGGATTAATTATGTTAATTTTACTCAAATTTAAGTTCATCACTGAGATTTTACGTTATTTTCGATCATTTTCGAACGTTTTTGAAGTGGTGTATTTCATCCGTATTTGGAATATTACAGCAAGACACGGGAAAACGTTGACCACAGCTTTAAACATTTGTTGTAGAGCGTGGGATGTGTTCAACTTCCAGATGACTCTGGATAACAATGTTTGCATTTCATTAATCCTTCTGTCTCTAAAGAGTCGGACACAAATGAATCATAGGCTTGAGTTAACAGAGAGAGGTCATGGGAACGGATAAACACAGTATTTCGCATCTCTGTACAGTTTATATATAATTTATACATATACGTATACTGTATATATATATATATATATATATATATATATATATATATATATATATATATATATATATATATATATATATATATATATATATATATATATATATATATATATGTTCTCAAACTCTGCTAAATTACTGGGCTCAGCAGAGCTCTTTCACTTCAGGACTCTCCGGTTGAAGGAGAATTTTACTCTATTGCAATGTCCATTTTTGTAATATCTATCTGCCTATCATCCGTTTTGATATTATTGCTTATTTTCCTCATATTTCAAATCGAGATAAAATGTATCTGAAAATATTATCTGAAATGTATCTGAAAATATTTTCATTTCATCAGATCGATGTCAGAACTTCCTTCATAACAGATCTTCGTTGGTTAGATATTTCGCTCAAAACAGATTTCTTTTGTAAATCCTTGAATGGTACGAAGAAATAATATTTTTTGATATCTTAAAATTTTGAATTATATTCCTGTGGTATACTTTTAAATTAAAAATTATTCACAGCAGTGTTTTGCTTTTTGTTTTTGTTTACGAGCACTGACTTATGCAATACCATTTTGTATGATTGCACATTGTTTTTGGTGTTATGTATACTGATTTAACTGATGTTCATTGGACGGCTGTCTGTACGTGCCCATATCTGAGAAAAGGAGATTTTACATACTTCTAAAAGCTAGTGAAAAGTCTAAGTTTGTTTGATAAAGACACTGGATCTTTCCTAGATAGTGACCCCAAGGGGTTTTATCCCGTTAAACATATAAAAGACTGTAAATATCGCAAAGGCAATCACCCCCAAAAGAAATATTAGTCATTACAGTTCTTATAATTATCTTTTATCTTTCCTAGATAATTATAAGAACTATGTAATGATTTTTTTATTTGAAACGACCACAGGGTGCGTCCACGCTAGAGTACTATAACATGTCATAATCACACCTTTGTAATCTTTCGCTGACGTCAAACAAGCAGCTAGAAAACAAGTCAACGATCGTAAGTGGAGAACGAATCTCCTGGAAATGCTGAACAATCGTATCAAGCACTAATTACAATTACTAATAAGTCGGTGATTCTTATTCAACCTGTTTTTGAAACGTAAGCCACAAGTTAACGACGTGTTTATATCATGTTTATACCTCATTGATATATGATTATTAAGATATGTTGTAAAAACATAAACAGCATTTTAATTCATAGCTTGGCTTATGTTTGAAGTATCATTAAGTACTCTGATAAAATTTAAAGCATGAGGCTGTTTGGAAGTAGGCGTCTTTCTAAGGTTAAGATTAATGACAAAAGTTCATGTGGCTAAACGAACACTTAATCTGACAGAATTTCAAGAAGAAGGCTATCCCTTATTAAGAAAAATGGTCAAAGATAAATGAATTCGATATCAGTATTGATTATAGATACCTTCTCTCATTCTGTGAATCCAAGTAAAATCATTTTATGCTGCATAAATAAGCGGATTCGACAATGGAGAGCGCAGAAAATTATACAGGAAAAAAAAGTAGAATGGAGACGTGGCAGTGGAAATAACTTCATTATTTCAGTCCTAATTTAGTCCGTTGAGGAGTCATCTAGACCACTGAATGTCAGGGACGATAACTGATGTGAGAATGAAATTCCCGTAATTGCTCCAAATTACTGGAGGCACAAAGGAATGATCCCAATCCAGCTTCGTGAAAGAAAAGGAAAGGGGAGCTCTTTGTAAATCTGGACGCTGAAAGCTATTTGCAAATCAGGTTAGAAACAGGAAAAGAAAATCACCTTTAATACTGACGTAAAAGATCATAAGCTTGCGAAAAGGAAAATGAAAGTTTAACTTGATTTTCAACAGTTCTGTTGAACGTTCGTCAGTATTCGACACAGATGTTGTATTGTCATGTAATTAAAAGTAACAATGTCGGCACGTGACTTTCTAATTGGCCTGTAACCTTGAAAAGGTTGTTTAAAAGAATGTATAGAAAATAATCACTAAACCTCCAGGATAATACCTAAATATTTTTACGAAATTAAGATAAAAACATAACGTTCATCTTTACTTGGACATTATGAACAGGAAAAAGTTCAAGGTAAAGAATATTTGGGAAAATTTATTACCCACCCACAAAGTACTTATCTACTTTGTTTTCGCAAATCATGGGGAGAATGATACGCTGAAAAATAACATTTTGACCTTCAAATTGACTGTTGTTTGAGACATACAGGGTGTCCATAAAGTCCAAGTACCATCATAAGTATTTATTGGTTGTAATGGTACTGGGACTTTATGGACACCCTGTTATCTTGAAAAAGTTCTCGCTTAATCTCTTAACCTATTAGTTCATTCTCTTTCTGTCTGTGCATCTTTGCTCCTTAATGACGTAAGAACAAGGAAATTACACTTGTCCGAAACTACTGACTTTGATGATTAACTTCGATATCATACAAAAGCATCGGAAAACTAGGTTCGGCAGGGTTTATCAAATAATTTTCCTTTTTCAGTGGCGTAACTAGCGTTAGTGGCGCCCAGGGCAGACTCTGAAAGCGCCGTCACATTCCCATGGTGAAAAATACTACTCATGTAGTGGAAATGAAGCCCACATCTTAAGCCTTAACATCTTCATCATTTATTTCATTACATAAAGCTAAAACAAAAACAACACAGCAGATTTACAACGTGTTAGAAGCGAATCCGCTAATAACAACATCAAAGTCCAACTGCAGTAGATTCACATCAACCGTGCATCTGATGTCTAGGCCCGTCCCTTACGACGTTCCTGATTGGCTGTTGATAATCCAATCACAAGACTGGAAACTCTCTCGAGAGTTCACATAGGCAGGATGTATGTTTCGCCTCTCCTGAGGGACACGTCTTTCAAAAGTATCCCCCAGGAGAGGTGGAACATACATCCTGCCTATGTGAACTCTCGAGAGAGATTGAGAGTTTCCAGCCTTGTGATTGGATTATCAACAGCCAATCAGGAGCTTCGTAATGGACTGGCCTAGACATCAGATGCACGGTTGATGTGAATCTACTTTAGAAAATTCATGCTCTATTGACAATATCGCGAACCAGACACCAGCTCAAAAGGTGCCAGAAGTGGTGCCCCTTCGGACAGTGGCGCCCGGGGTCGAGCAACCCCCGCCCCACACCCGCCCTTAGTTACGCCACTGCTTTTAATGAATTAACGGAAAAAAAGACAGGAGATATCTAAAACATTTCCGAGGATTTATTTGACGGTTAATGCTTTGGGAGATGATGATATTGATGTTTTTCCAAATCCAGAATTTACTGGATTTTCATTGCATTCGTATCACGCATAGATTTCGGAGATACGCTGAAATATTATTATCGATTTTAAAGAAAATAATTTACGTCGCAATAAGCGTGGTCGAGGACGGCTTTTAAAGTAAATTGCACGAAATCGCATGACCATACAAAGTTGCCAATGATTCTCTTGTTTATTCAAGATCTGGTGCGATATTTGAACTGAAGAGAGACAGAGAGAGAGAGGAGAGAGAGAGAGAGAGAGAGGTCAAATCCTACTTTGTCATCTTTAAATTAACTTTAAAATCTTGATAATTTCCACATGAATTTTTCCCTCTTGGTGGCACACTTCATTAAAAGGTAACATTAGGAAAATGTTTAATGGGCCTATAACAGAATGCAATATTCATTCCTCCCGTGAAAAAAGGGACTTCAAAAATAATGACTTAATAATCACTTGACGGACTTAAACGAATGAGCTTCCTGATTAGAGGAAACATATTATGTCCGTAATTGATACCCCAATGTCAACACTTAACACATTTCAAAGTTTAGCCAAATGCACTTCGTAATTTGAAAGAAGTATAATATATACCGCACGTCTCTTAATAAGGAAAGTATCTCAACAGAGAAATCGAGGCGCGGAACCTAATGAGAGAGAGAGAGAGAGAGAGAGAGAGAGAGAGAGAGAGAGAGAGAGAGAGCATTACCCTCCAAACGCCATCCATAATTAAAGTCTGGAAGGGTTCTCGGACCTTTGTCAGGGACCAGAGGAAATAATTAATTTTCTAATGAGATATAAATGTCACAAGTCCAGCGCCGCACTTCACGGAACCTTCAGTTCAGCTCTTCTGTTGAAATGTGAATGATCCAAAATCTGTCGACGAATAACGGCCGAAATACCCAGAAGAACCTGATGGTGTTGTTGATTGGAATTCTCTTTCTTTCTCTTCTCTCTCTCACTCGAATTCCAACCGCTCCGGCAGCTGTCAGGTGTTAATATATGGTGTTCAATGGTCTGTATGTTTGTTTGTACTGTTCCCCCTAGCTTATATATATTGTGAATGTCTACCACTACGTTTCAGTGTTTCTGTATGTATATATATATATATATATATATATATATATATATATATATATATATATATATATATATGAATACTTATCACATCACCGTGATTCATATAAATCATTCGAGCTACAAATGTCCTTTAATATCTAATTCGCTCTACCTCGGAATTGATATATTTTCATATATGTACCGAGGGGGAATTTATATATATATATATATATATATATATATATAGATATATATATATATATATATATATATATATACATATATATATAAATATATATATATATATATATATTATATATATATATATATATATATATATATATATAATGTGTCTGTGTGTGTGTGTATCATAAGCATAGAGTTCAATTCGCAGGCCTATCCTACTAATGTCGGTTTATTTCTAAGAAAATAAACCATGAAACGTAGTGGTAAACATTCGCAATATATATAAGCTAAGGAGACACTATAAACACACACACCGACCACTGAATATCAACACCGGACGGTGCCAGAGAGAGAGAGAGAGAGAGAGAGAGAGATGAGAGAGAGAGAGAGAGAGAGTATACGAACTTCTCACCATCAACTTGACATTTAACGAATCGTGAATATGTTCTTTGCTTAATATATATGTGTGAATTAACCCAGTATTCTAAATGTCGCCAGAATTCCTCTCAACAACTGTCAACTATTCCCACTGGTTCACCTGAAGAAAGATGCAATGTAATAACTGATCTTCATTTACTACAATTGGACTTTGTCATCAAAGTTCATAAAGTTATATATATATATATATATATATATATATATATATATATATATATATATATATATATATATATAATATACTAAATCTCCCGTTCTCAGGGTCTCAAAAACTGTGGAAGTGACTTTCTGGCATCCTAAAAGTCCTTGCAGAGAACGGAACCACAACAAACAGTCTACGGCTGAAGGCCGGTATATCAATGGAGGGAAAAATTTATATAAAACTCTGGAGATTTAGTTTAACTGAACTATATTTACATTTAAATTACGTGAGTAGTAATTTACACCTTAAGGGGGACAGGGACACTAATGGGTCCAGAAATTAAATGGAAGGTGGTTGATTGCAGGTCAACTGGGACTCGTGGCTGGGAAATGCCCCAGGCACAGAAATAAGGTTTGCACACAGTGGGTTGGTGAATATTCTAGGCGCCGCTTCCAAGGGATTCCAAATTTCCTCTCACAACTAGACAGGATATCTGCTTCTGCAATAGACACTAAGGCAATAGACACGTAGGGAAAGTTTAAACACGATTTCTCTCTTACTATTCCACATCACAGCTCACATGCAGGGACATAGAATGGCTGGGAGATTATACAGAAAGGGATACTGCGTTGTTTAATTAACTACAGGGATGTTTAGCATGAAACAACAACAACTTCCCTATGTAGCAGCTGCTAATCTAAGTGGGAATATCACAATTAGTTTTAATATCATTACTAGCATCACAAGGGGAATTATTTACAGTATCGATGATAGCAATGGGGAACTGCATTATGGCAACCAAAATTAGGGACTGTGATACTGAGCCAATAGGGGGGAGTCGCCTTGAAAACAATGAAACGGAAGTACAGACAAGAGACAAAAACGGTGACTGCACTTAAAATTACTCCATTACAGTACCTGGGCATCAGTAGGCTGGATTCTTCCGATTTGCTGAGCAATCTTCTAGGTGTGATCGCGTTGGCAGGTGAAGAAATTCTAAGGTCGCATGCAGGTTGCCTCCTGGTTTTATAATCTCGGTTCCAAAGGGCCTTTGTCCAGGCGTGTTCCTCTTGTCCAGGTTACCTGAGGAGATTAATTCTGGGGCAGCCAATCGGTACAGGATAAGATGATTCATGAGGCATTCAAAGAGAACGGAGGCTCAGTGAAGGTGGTCGACTGAAGAATGTCTGAATTTCCTTCCTAAAAGGAGTTATTTCTCTTGGTTCTGGCTTAAATCCTGAACAATATATATATTTATATATATATATATATATATATATATTATATATATATATATATATATATATATAAATATATATATATATATATATATATATATATATATATATATATATAGATATATATATTCTATATATAAATCACAAGATGAGGTGAAATACACATTTGTATTTAACATATAGCAATCTGAACTTTCCTTTCCTAATCGACGATAATAAAAATATAAATAAATAAACGCCTATTACAACATTTTTGTCCAGAATTTCTTACTTCATTTTCTACTCTCCAGAGGGCAAAGACACAAAAGCGGAAGATCAAGTGATAATGCAGTAAACAAAGACACCCTTCTACACAGATTGAAATACTTGACCTTGACCTTTCAACACCCACTGATACTTTGGGTATCTTCAGATACAATCATTCTACTATGAGATTCAGGGCCTCTGTAACACGGTTTTTTTCGCAATAACTTTTTGTCTATGCATTTCATAAATATAACGCTTATTCAGAATACATATTATATCTACACATAAATTTTGACTGTATTCTGCATTACGTAGGTTGAATAAATTTGGTACTTATAACGTAAAAGTGACTTTTTTTGAAGACGGGCCAACTTACTCAGAGAAGGGGTTTCGAATGCACTCGTTACGTAACTTATGACAGCATTTCTTCCCTCTTTCTCATGATGATTGGCTATACATAACGAAGGCTAAACCTCTGGGAACAATGACATACAAATTTAAATACAAGCAAAGCAGTACACCTTTATGAACTCTGGAACCTCTCCACTGATAATTGTCATAATGAACAAACCAACAAATATGTTAATAAATACAAAAAACACTTCGATTATTACTCTAACTCCCAAAATAGGTTTCCTAAGAAATTACTGTCTACTTTATAATTCACAATCAGATTGACAAGATGTAGGGAATAGTTGGTAATTTTCAAAAACATAGTAGACAAGCTTGATTTGATAACTGCTATATCCAATGTCAAACAATTTTTATTTATTGACTATCTATACCTATTTACTGAAAAAAATAGCCGGTACCGTATATTGGCTTTAAACCTTCACCAATAATTATCGTCAGAATGATGACTTCATAAGGCTCCACCCACTTTCGCCTCGTTATAATTCAGAATAACACTGAAGGGTACCATGGGCATTGTTGGATTAGAAAATTTAACTTCTGGCTATAAAAACTCATTTCTCGAGCAGTTGTAAGAAGTGCTAAATGATCCTCAAGGATCCCAGCAGTTGGCCTAAACGTTTAATTCATGTATATTGCTGCTATACTGTTGCGGCACTACTGCTACAGTAGTATTACTACACTAGCGCTGATACCCCACCCACATCTATGTATCGTTCCGCCATTCATAAAGTCTTTGGGTTTCAGAGCCGATGGAGTTTCTGTCTGGTTGATGGGCGGGCAATATTTCGTCAAAAGGTGTTTAGCTTGCTTACGTAATGAATGTTTTTAGACTCTTGGCTCGTAATCATTGGCCATGGCATCGGCTAGATCATTTTTACTCTATAAAAATTAAAACTATCGGGTTTAGGTTATTGATAATGCTGAGAAAATTTGTGTGTGGTTGTACAATATACATATGTCAACTTTCAGCTACATCCATGCTTTGACAAGGAGCAAAGTCCAAAAAACCGTTTTACAGAGACCCTGAATCTCATAGTAGTCTTGCACAATCTTCTATTATAATAAAATCCTAGAGGATCTTTCTTGTTTGTCCGCCCCAGGTGGGGACGGGTAGGAATTGGAATCGAAAGGGTAGGGATACATGACGGGCAGCGCACGGTTCCAGTGCAGCGTATCGTCCCATCAAGCACGTTACCTAAAATATTTTCTAAAGTAAAGAGATGATATATTTCATTCACACGATTACGTTAAAGTTCATTATATCTGGAATAGGCTTCCAGAGGAAATTTAACATCGTTACTATTTCCGGAAGGAATTAATTAGTGGTTACTTCAAAGGTCATTCCTTAAAATTGCACGCACACACACACACACACTCACACATGCGCACACATATGCATACACACATATGCATACGTGTATATGCACGCATACAATCATGCACGCGCGTGCGAGCAAAATAGGTGCTTATTTTAAACATAATTTAAACGGACATTTTCATTATTACAGCTCTAATACTTCTGACCTCTTCTATTTTGTTATATATTTTGAATATCTTTCAAATATATTAATCATTGCTTTATCTTTTAATTAACATGCTTAAGAATTTCCAATTCTTATTATTATTATATTATTATTTATTATTATTAGTATCATTATTATATAACTGCAATAAAACTGATGAAATCATTTAGTACTTGGAAACATGTTTAATAGCTGTCATTATTTTTTAAAGAAATAAAGTGTAATTAACTTGACAAAGATGGAGCTGATTTTTCCTTACTAATGATAAAATATAATTAAACATAAATTTGTCCCTTTAAATACAAAAATGCTTCTTACATATTACCGAAAGAGAAATCGGAAAACTTTAATCTAAGCGCATCAGGTAACGAAGCTGTTCTGAGGAGCGTCATTCATCAACCGCGGCAGAGTGGGTCCTTCGAAGGTTACTACCGAATTCGAGAGCGATTACAGGATTTGTCCCAAAGGGACACGAGATTGTAGTTTAATGCACCGTGATACGGATTCATTAATTATACCCGTAGGAGCCTGTAGCCCGGACGCATTTGACAGTGAACTGCAGACGCTTTAGTGAGATGCTCAGGGAATGAAATAGCGATACGTAGAGCTGGAAGAATGAATGTATATTAAGTCACAGTGTTCATTTTAAGGCAAATTTGGGAGAAGAATATTACAGTAATAATCGGCGATGAACACCTGAGCAAGGTGCGGAAATGTACATACCCCCATGCACATAATAATTTACTAACTAATCACGTTTTGCCGATACTCACTGCTCTGATTTAATCTACATTCTCTCTTGGTTAAAGTACACCTGTCCCTGACACCAACGCCACGATAATTAGAAAAACCAATCTCATTAACCTCCAGTAGCTTCAATTAAACTGCTTTAATTCAGAGCTGGAATTGAAATGGCAGATAACCTCGTTTAGCGCTGTGTGTCACTGATAGTTTCATTTGGTAATCTAAAATACGACCTCAAAAATACTCTAGGAAAATGGCTCATTTGCATTAATGTTGATTATCGAGGTAGTTGTTTTGATAAATACTATATTCTCAACTTCGGTATTGATTAGGATTTTCGCCATCCGTCAATGTTTTAATGTATCTTTGTTGTTTACTGACATATTAGAACTGAGTAAACAAAACAAGAACTTTTGCGAGTGTGGGGAAATTTTTCGAATCTGAGTGATAATCATAAGAGAATAATAAATCTTTTGTTCTCATTAGCACATTTTAAGCAACTGCTGTGGACGCTTGTCACTCAAACATAATTACACTTAACCTTGATTAACATTTTCGCTCGTATCATTATAATCATTATTACCGTTTTCTATCAAACTTTAATGGTCCTCCGATATTAAGCCCAAAAATAATGGTTATATGAGACGGCTTTCAAAGTCACGAAATTCGTCAAAAACCAGATCAGGGCTATTCTCTAATAAATGTAATAAATTCATGCGAACTTTTTACCAGAATTTTACTCACCAATCAGTTTCCAGTCATATATAATACTTGAACGCTTCGGGTTGCTATGATATGCAAAATTCAATTTGTGCATTGGAGGTAGATTATAGCAGAAGAGATGCTTTTTATGCCATTCAACGTCGTTTGCCCCTGCGATGACCTGGAAAGGATATTAGAGAATTATCTGAAAGGTTCTCCAAGACAATATAAACCATATATATATATATAATATATATATATATATATATATATATATATATATATATATATATATATATATATATATATATATGTATGTATATATATATATATATATATATATATATATATATATATATATATATATATATATATATATATATATACACACGCTTTCCGTAACATTTCATTCTAAGCAGCGCTACCCTAGTGATTCGGCGCTAACCTGAAAATAATTAAAAGATTTTATCGGTTTAAAAATAATATTTGAAGAAGACCATAAGGAGTTAGATGGCTAAATGAAGTGAGAAATGATA
>NC_087207.1:29837754-29840254 GCF_015104395.2 Macrobrachium nipponense | reverse complement strand
ATAGTATATATATATATATATAATATACATATACATTACACACACATATATATATATATATATATATATATATATATATATATATATATATATATATATATATATAATATATATACGTGTGTATATGTATATGTATGTATAGATATATATATATATATATATATATATATATATATATATATATATATATATATATATATATACATATATATATATATTTATATTTATTTATATATATATATATTTATTTATATATATATATATATATATATATATATATATATATACTATATATGTATGATATGTATATGTATGTATACATACATACATACATATATATATATATATATATATAATATATATACAAGTGTATATATGTGTCCATTTATGAATGTATATTTATATTCGCTTTCCAAGCTTACACCAAACCATATATTTAGTAAGGGATGGCAAGTACGAACTAGTAAAGCACACCAATATGAAAGTGAGAGAGAGAAAGAGAGATAGATAGTGAGATAGACAGAAAGAGACCATTCTTTGCAAAAATAATCGAAACTCCTATTCACTCGCGCACCACCAGGTTGCTTGGAAATTCCACGCCGCCTGAATGACTCGTTTGCTCACGCTATATGAAGTGTGAATGGAGTGGGAGGGACCCTATTCATTACGCTGGCTTGGCTGTCCTTATCAAGTAACCTTGCCTAAAAGACTTCTATTCAGAAGCTCCCAGCCTAGGTGTTTCGCGTTGAAGCTGAGCTCGTAAAACCGGCGACTGAGGAGCTGACACAGTTAGCCAGACTTTTAATCTCTTGTTTTGAGCCGTCTGCTCTGAGAAAGTTATAAAAATACAGCGAAAATGGAAAATGAAAACTATGTAAATGCCCATTATTATTAACGATTATCACACACAGGACACACTGCCTCTGTCCCTCATTCTTACACACACAAATATATATATACATATATATATATATATATATATATATATATATATATATATATATATATATATGTGTGTGTGTGTGTGTGTGTGTGTGTATATGTATACATATGTATATATAGGGTATATACTATAAATAAACAAATAATATATATATGTATATATATATATCTATATATATATATATATATATATATATATATATGGACCGAAAGTACTATTGGCTATCTCGCTTTTTGTTTTTTCATTTTTTCCTTCGTGGCAAAAAACCTTTATCTATATATATATATATATATATAATATATATATATATATATATATATATATATATATATATATAGATATATATATATATAATATATATAATATCTATATATATATATATATATATATATATATATATATATATATATATATATTCTATGATATAGCGTAACATTGTACAACTCCAGTCGCGTCCAAGTGTTTGCACTAACGGTATCATACAGCAAACCCTACCCCGAGTCTCTTTGGAAAGCCATGGTGGGAGAGGTTCTGCAGTGTTGCTGATGTTGGTCCCAGAGTGCCAAGTGATTTGATGCAAATGCCAAAACTACCATTCCGTCCGTAAACTTCAGCATATGAGATCAATTAATAGAAGAGATCTGCTGGAATGGGGATGAGAAGGAGGATAGTTTCCCTAACGGTGATGATGGGGTCAGAATGTCTTTTCTTAGCCGTGATATGTCTTTGGTTTCATCATCATGTTCTTTCTGTTCTTACGTCGAAAACAGTCGGTGTCGTTACGATAGAATAAAACATTTAAGATTATTATGGAACTGGAAGTTTTCTACACTATGAGACGTCACATGCATTATATTTTAACATTCTAATTCCTAAAGAAATGCATTAATGCTAGGAAAATATCTAGTTTCAGGATAAATATAGGAAATATCTAAAATAAAACAAACAAAATAATAGCAATGTCATGACTTTGCCACCTATATAGTTGTGTGTGTGTATTTCAATTATTACATCATGGGAGAAACTATTTCAAAGTAAACTATCTACATACTGTTTTGAATCAAACATTAAGGATTTGGTCCTCATACATTCGTGGGTCACTGTAGATCGAAAATTAAATAATTTTACCATCAGCGACTAAATGAGACACGGATATGTGTACTATAGTTATTATTACCCAGTTCTCTCTCTCAGCTTCATTTGTATCATCATCTGACGAAGCAACAGCAGAGCTGACAGCGCAGAGAAAATATATGGAGGTTGTCCTGACATCTGAGAAGGGAAGAGATGTCTATGAACAGGGTAATTTCGAAACAACAATGTGCATCGTTCCATACAGTTGACAGTGTTTTGTTCAAGGAAAATAGGCAAGGATTCATCTCTCAGCTTTCAACTCAGTCGTTCATATAATGACTGTTCTCCTCAGCATTGTCTCATTGTCAACAGTCTACTCTACACAGCAGCTCTCATAAAACTGGCAACATAGAAGATGTTGTTTGCTTCGAAATTCTACGGAAAATGATAATATACAGTTTCAACTCCAAACTTATGTCATCG
>NC_087207.1:29816766-29837254 GCF_015104395.2 Macrobrachium nipponense | reverse complement strand
GATTGCAGGATAAAGTTACAACGTATACCATAAAAAAAGAAATTATTGAAGATGAGGGGAAGATGAAGATGATTTGGATCTTTCCTGAGAAAATCCAGACATATATGATATTAACTTGCAGTACTTCATATGTTATGCTAATGCGTATATACAATTTTCAAAGTAAAGGAGAAATAATGAAATCCCATATTTTATCTATTAATAACCATAACATTTTATGTACACATGCACGCACACACACACATATATGATTTTCCGATTTTTTGGAAATTATGTTTATGATTGATGCCTTCATAGTCTCGAAAATGGTTTGTAGTTTTGATTATTCAGATGATTAAAATCTGCAAAAGAATATATTAATTTGAGATACGTAGATATCATTTACTGCTTCCGTTCTTCAGTTGGCATTATGTAAATATAAAAATCTGTATTTTAATTTTGTTTCTCCCTGCATAAAAAACAATATTTTTAATTATTTCATTCTTTTCCTCTTTGCACAAACATAGCCTTGTTTTCCTGCTGTCGGGTGTTTTATTTATCCAGTAAATATTTTACCATGGCGTTGAAAATCTCATTCCGGCTCATAATACTTTTATATTCAGCCGAGTTGTTTTTGCTGCCGTGTGAAGAATGATTTTGTTTCATTAAATACCTCAATATTCTCATTTTCTGTTATAGAATTTTATTACCGTTGCATTGAAAAAAAAAATAGTTTGCAAAATTTGGGGGGAACTTATGAATGTTGATGATTGATCGTTTCTCAACACACTGAAAATATTTAAACGTAGAGGAAGCAGATTCCATATCTAATTTAATATTGAAGTAGGTTCAGGCCTTATTTACTCAGTCCTTCTAAACCTGCATACAACAATATGGCTTCAGCGGGGAATTTTATATCTTTCATTTCCAGAATCCTGCGGCTTCCAGAGAAATCAGTTGCTTGCCCCAAATTCGTAGGCCCATCGTCGGTATGTATAACTGTTGTATGTTTGATTTGATTTGATTTTTTTTCTTTCTTAATAATGGCTCGTTTCTTGTGTGTTGAAGTCATATTTTTCATTTATCCACTCACTTTATAAATTGCTCAGTTGGTTTCTTTTTACAAAAATCTTCATATTACCACTTTTCATTATATTTACTAGATATATGCAGTTCCTCGTTGGACGAGTGGCAACGCGGTATCAGGAGAATTTATCTGTGGTAATAGAAATTCATTTCTCGATATAATGTGGTTCGGATCCCACAATAAGCTGTAGGTCCCGTTGCTAGATGGCCAATTGATTCGTAGCCACGTAAATATATCTAATCCTGCGGGCCAGCCCTAGGAGTTACATATTTTATGGCAAAAATACTGAATGTTGAAAAAAATGTGAAATTGTTAATATATCGTGTGTTGTAATTGATACTATTTCCTACAAATCTAAAGAAAGAGTTCTGGGAATTATTTAATTGATACTAAATTGGTTACTCTAAGACATCTTTGATCTAGAAAGGAAAATAGCCTCCATTTTTTTTAATAGTTAGGTTAATGTTAAGTAGTTTTCAATCAATTGGGATAGAATTTATTTTCAAATGTACAAGTTGAACATCGCTGTAACTGTAATTCATTAGTTGTGTTATTTTAAATTGTATTGCAAAACAGATTTTTTTTTTTGCGTGAATGGCTTTAAGAAAAATATTGATTGCTCTTGCTTTTTTATTCTTCAAAATGGTAGATTATAAATAACTTACTATCTTAGTTTACATGGGTAAGCAATACTAGCGACTTGCAATAACTTAGTAAGGAAAAGTCATGGTTATCTGGTTGCTACAAACGCAGTAATTAACAGTTGTCAATAAGCACTATTTAGCAATCACATTGCAGAGAATATAATTTATCTTTTTTTTGGAAAATAACTAAGATCATGTCTGTGAATATAACCTACAGTTAAATTGCTGATTTTACGCATACTCACCGTCTCCCATTTTAAAGACGAAGCTGTACACCTTAAAACCAAAGACTGTGTGTCGAGCATTCCATTGAGGTGTGAGAGATGTGCATTTCTTGTGATAGAAGTTCACTGTCGACTTGGTTCGGAAGTCACGTAAAGCCGTTGGTCCTGTTGCTGAATAACCACTGGTTCCATGCAACGTAAAAACACCATTCAAACAAACAAACAAAGACTGTGTGATACTAAGCAACCGGTTTTCACTGATGATGATGATTACATCCCTTTTACGGAAAAGCAACAAAGTAAAAAATAAATTTGACAGAAAGGAAATAACTTCTTAACAATTTAAAGTAGCATTATTAGTTGTCTTTTGAATATTTGCTAAATTTGGAATATTGTTTGTCATGAAATGGAGTTTCAGTATAACTCAGTATAACAACAATGAAAAGCCCGGTATTTTGATGACGTCATTTGGGTGGCTTTCGTAAACACAATTATCAGAATAGATACACTGTATCTGAGCACAATTTGCGCTCTGTTGATCGGCGTCAGTGGATGTTTTCGACTGAATGCTTCGAATGTGCTAAGGTGTAACCTCATTAATAAAAACAATTAGCTATGACGTGGGTCATTGCTTTGTTCACAAATAGCCTTAGGAAAAGATATCTCAATTTTAATCTCTCTCTCTCTCTCTCTCTCTCTCTCTCTCTCTCTCTCTCTCTCTCTCTCTCTCTCTCTCAGAGCTTTCAAACTTTCTGTACTTTCTCTCGCTGACATTCTCATTTCTAAAGCATCTTGTGGAGACGTAAATTTTGAACCATGCTGTTGTTTATGTCATGAGTTATATTTGTCCTATCAAGGATACCAAAAGATCTCACGTTATTTCTAGTTTTCTGTAAATGAAATCTATTGAAAATGGCCTTTTGTCTGTCCGTCCGCCCTCAGATCTTAAAATCAACTGAGGCTAGAGGGCTGCAAATTGGTATGTTAATCATGCACCCTCCAATCATCAAACATACCAAATTGTAGCCCTCTAATGTCAGTAGTTTTTATTTTTAATATTAAAATTAGCGATGATCGTGCGTCTGGCACCGCTACAACAACACAGTTCACGACCTGGCTCTTGCTGAAAGTTTCATGAGCCGCGGCTGCGAGTTTCATGTGTCGTGACTGAGAATTTCATACAGCATTAAACGCTTTAAATAAAACTCGATTACCCTGAAAAAACCTCGGCGCATTTTTATTTTATTTTATTATGATTCCCAGAAATGTAGAAAGTTTAATGGCAAGAAAATTGGATATGAATATAGATTGTAAGGCTACGTGAAATTTAATTTTTTATTTGATTACCTAGGCCTATTCATTGACACATCCTACATTGCTGTTTTAGGGTTTCGAGTTTGAGTTTATCTAGAGGAAGACAGGGTATCATTATCTAGAGGAAGACAGGGTATCATTATCTTGAGGTAGACAGGGTATCATTATCTAGAGGTAGACAGGGTATCATTATCTACATGGCGCTTTGGTAACCTTTCCTGCATGTGTTGTTTTTCATAATGATTAACAATATCTTCTCCCATAGGATTCAGTTACAACTTAATTTCCCTTATGGAGGACGAATGCTTTTAACTGGATGATGAATGCATATTCACGGAGTTTTGTACTTTTTTTTTTCTTCTGATTTTCATAACCTAAAGGTTTTCATATCATTGAAATAAACAGAAATATATTTCACTCTCATTTTCAAGTAACATCATTGTGTAGCAAAACTAGTTTTTTGTATTTACTTTTTCAAGCGTCAGGAAATAAACAGAGAATAATTTCTGCGTTGTACTGAGGACAGTTCAAGTACAAGTAGCCAAGAGCCATTGTTATTGATCAGATAAGGTCGTCACGACTGACGTGTAATTAGATTCGTCCTTTGGTTTGCATTATGCGCTGGGAATGTCTGTGTGTGTAACTTAATTGGAGACTCCGGGAAGATTCCTCTTGTAGCCATTACTCGTCTCACTGGGATTGAGACGAGACGTGGAATTAATTGAATGTGTCATTACCTTACACGTGATAAAGGTGTTCTCTTCCATAACAAGGATTTTAATGATGCCATACACATAATTGCTCTTGTACGTGTGTTGCGTTTATGACACCAGTTAGGAGAGCGAGTACAAATTGCCATTTTGTGTAAATATTTGAGGGACACTAATTGGTCTTATATTCTGATGCATCCTTCTTTTTATATTACTTATGATTTCGGCAGAAAAGTGGAAAGTTGTGTAAGTTTCGTGGAATTCTCTACAGATTTTCCAACGGAAACAGCGATTCATTAAAGGCAGCTAAAAGGTTTTCATTTGCTATAACATGTAATTCTAGCAGTTTCATTAATTCTTTATGGGTTGGATCGTGAATACTAAGTATAGTAATCGTTTTCATGGTCCTTTTCATAGTGCAGGTACGAACACATTTATTCTCTCCTGAAATAAATTTAAATGTATCTGAACTGTACTGCAAAATTATTCAAAGTATGAACGGAATTACATGATTACGGCCGATGGTTAGTTCATCGTATGGAAGTAAGACTTAATGAACTAGTTTGCATGCGCACAGAAATGCCTGATCAGCACAGATCGGAAGAGCAATAAAACGAATGAAACTTATTCTGGACATCACTTACTGTCTCGTTCAAGTAAATCGAGTCGGCGCGCTGCTCTCTGCACCCACTTCTCCAGTGTTAATGATCTTGCCACGGCTTTGGCTTCAGTGGAAACGAAATCATTGGAGGCAAGGAAAGTATTGAACGTGCGTCAAGGTCTGATGTTTACATCTGTTGTAATAACTGTGGAGAGAGGGTGAGAGAGAGATTTTGCATTTAGCTAGTCGGAAAGAGTAAATCGTCTAACACGAAATTTGAATTGATACAGAATAATTCAAAACGCATTTTTTCGTAATGGAAACATTGGATGTTGACTAGAATAATGGGAAAAAAAAATATATATACATGAAAGTAGGAGCTGATGGAGATTTCGACAGACTTGGAATATGGTGCTTGCAAATGGAAGGAAAAGATGGTGCAGAAATCAGTGTAGTGAAACAGTTGAATGTGTTGCTTTGAAATTTTCCCCAAGAGACCAAATGTTATAATAGCAGTCTGGATCATTGGATTAACTTTTTTTTTCCTGTGAAGTAAATTAAGATGAACCTTCAAGCTCTTTCCGTTTTATGTATTTATTGTGGTTTTGCCGCAGAATTCTACTCTGGTTGGTTTTCTTGTAAATTATACTACAATGAAACAGAAGGGGGTTTTCATATTTAGCAAAATGTTAATCGTTTTCCTTTTTTACTTTCTGGCATTAATAGGCAGCGATTTATATTGTATATATATATATATATAATTTCATTATATATATATACTTATCATATTATAGATATATATATATATAAACACTAGATGCGCGCATTGACACCGTTACAGCCATATATATATATATATATATATATATATATATATATATATATATATATATATATATATATTATATATATATATATATATATAATATATATATATATATATATATATAATAAATAAATATATATATATATATAGATATATATATATATATATATATATATATATATATATTGTTATGAACTCTTAGAGATGGTAATGAGTTCAGAGGTTCTTTAATCCACTTCTAAAGTCCTTACCACTATGGTAATGAGTAGGACTCATAACCAGAGCATCAACAATCCAAAGTATTTCCTCAAAGAGAAGGATACAGAGACTAAACATATACTTAATTATTTATTACAACAAAAAGGTCTTATCATTACAAAGAAATCCCTTGAAAGCTGTACTTTAGGGAAGGAAGAGAAAAAACAAAACTCACAATTACAAAAAAATCCAAAAATACATTCGCCTAGCTAACTATCATACTAAAGTAAAAGAAAAAGTTACTAGGGGGAGATAGAAAACACAGATGCACTGGTCGTTATGAAAGTAAGAGACAAAGTAAGAAAAATAGCCTTAAACCTAATCAAACCACACATTCGAATGAGCGCACATTAGGACTATGAAACATAATTATCTTGTAGTCAAGAAAAATTCTATCACTCCACTATTTCCAGTGCTTCATAGTAAATCGTCTCTTTAATATTAGCGCGAAGTCTCGTCTTCAACGGTTAACTCCAATTGTGTCACCAAGGATGAAACACCCAACTCCAAGTCGTCTATAGGAGAGAATATTTATGATAAATACACACAGGGTCTGGGATCTTACCCTCTTCTTCGACCCTGGGAGGCCTCTTTACGACTCCAGAGGTTCAAGCTAACTGAGGGCCAAGGGCAAATGACGGAAGGGCGAGGTTCGCCTCCAAAAAGTACATCAACGCAAGTTATGGGCATCACAACCCCGAAGTATACGTCTTTGTAAAGGAAGAGCGTCACACGATTTCTTTACACAGACCGCAGAGACGTCCACAAAAAGTACTGTCCGTAGGGGGAATGGAAAGGAACACCTCCAAGATGCCAATAGCTTCACAAAGTCGAGGACGTCTTCAGAACATCCGAGTAATTTACCACATGCCGTCAGGAAAAATATAGGAGCTGGTAACCTCATCTACAGGGAGCCGTTAACTCACTCTCATCACTCCGCAAGTTCCCATATCAGAAGCGGAGATGAAAACAAAACGGGTCACAAACAGTCGAAACACCGTCAACCATGAAAAGAAAAACATTTACAAGGGTTAATTACCAATTAAAACTAATCACTACTACCCTTAGAGGGGGGGAGGTAAAAAAAAAACCCCAAGTCCAACCTTCAAAACGACATATATAAATAAACTGGACAAAAACAAACAGAAATTTACTTTAGTGTGTGAAGTCAAAAGCATAACTACAATATAAAGTTTACCAAATATATTAATTCCCTTACAATATATATATATATATAGGGTTGTAAGGTCTAAGCGCGCCTCTAGTGCTAAGTCGTTGTGATAGAAAAGTAGTCTGGCTGCACTATCTGAGTTAAATAGGAAAACCTTAAAATATGGTAAGTTAAATATATTTTATCAAAATAAAAACCTATGATAGAAATTCGAGAGGAAATTCTGGAAGTGTATATCAGAAAATGCGGTCAAGAACATAGACGAATCAAAAGAAAAATTAACGATTTATGTAGTAGTGAGCTGGACTGTAAATCAGATGCGAGAAGAATTCTCTCGGTAACATGATTTATTCGGTGATTATGAGAATCACGTACCTCTAATATCACCTACTTTTGACTTGATTCGTTTTTTTTTTTCAACCGTACCCAGGCATATTTTAAACATCTTTTTGAATACTGTATCCCTAATATCACCCACTTTTGACTTAATTACTTTTATTTTTTATTTATTTTTTTTTAAACCGTACCCAGTCATATTTCGAACATCTTTTTTTTAATACTGTCTTCTGTTATTAGCAACATTCATTAATTTCATAGGATGCTTTTGGAACCAGTAAGTTATCAGTCCGAAAACTTGGAAGCTCCTCTCCTGAACGTAAATGGATACGGGTAATGTTACCATTACTTATCACTATGGTTCCCCCAAGCATTATTGCTTGTGGTGCTCGTACCTGACGTGGTGCGCTGTAAGCGTTTAGGTTCTTTGCAGCGCCTCTTCGCCCCCTAGCTGCATCCACTTTCATTCCCTTTACTCTACCTCCGTTCATATTCACTGTTTTCCATCTTACATTAACTCGGTATGTATCCACTTTTGTCAAAATGCAGGGTAAACTCATGCTAAGTAAAGTAGACGGCCGCACTAAAATATCGTTTATTGATATAATTTGTCTACTACACAATATAGAAATGGGTTTATATACTAAATTGATCCCGGAGAGGGAGGATGCATACCCGGTTAGTATACCTGACTTTCCACTCGTAAATTGCTTCATAGTGCAGCTGTAAGGTTTTCCTACTGATACACCTTTACAAACTCTTTACTCTCGGCATCCCTATCCGTACTGGATGGCCTCATAGGGCCCAGTGCTTGGCCTAGATATTATAGTCCATTCCATTCCACCTCTCACGTCCTCCACCTCCTCAGAGTCTCACCGCCAGAGACTTTTGGTCCTGATATACGTAGTCTCATTGCCAGTTTACCAGATGGGTAGTTCCGGCCGTTTCAGCTTATACTTAATTCCACGAAACAGTCCAACCGCACCGTCAAACAACTCTACTATTTAAATCATGTGTCAATAAGAGATAATAAAAATAATAAGCTACGCACCACAATTATGAATACCTAAGATCTTCCTTTTTACAATGTTACGAAATATTTGTATCATCTTTGAAATGAACTAAGTTCGTTTAGTAAACCGAAAAATTTCCTATCCAATAAAATAATTATTTTTAAAGTTATGGAATGATGCTATCTTTGTATGTAGTTTATGAAATTCACATACACACATGCACTCATATACATGTAGGTGTAAATATATTCATCTACTATATAGAAAATTAATATCATTTCATAACTTCAAAAATAATTCTTTCATTGTATAGGAGCACTTTTCGGGTTTAGCAAAAGAAATGAATTCATTTTAAAACTAATCAAAATATTTCAGAATATTTCCTGAACATTTATTATACATACAGCAGACCTTTCCTTATCTCGAGGTTCTCATGCCAATATTGTTTCATTATTTCATCAGAGGCGAGATTGAACATAGCCTTGTTATTTTGTCCTCGACCTGTCAGAATATTATTTAGAAAAAGTCCTTTTCACAAAGTTCAGAATTTCCCTGGCCCTCCTTTTGACCAGGTATGTTTTCCAGTGACTGGGGACGCACAAAAGGATCTCTCTCTCCTGAATTATGGAGTGAATAATTTTCCTTTGAGAAATCTTCACATCAGTTCGCCATAACATGCTAACGGAATATTGCTCTAAATCAAAGCAATTATTAGTATATCAAATACATGCAATATATGATAATATATTAATAATAGATATATATATATAGATTATAGGGATAGATGTATATATAGATCTATATATATATAATATACTATATATTAGATATATATATTGAATAGACATAATATATATAAAAGATGATTAAGAGATATAGTATGATATAGTAACGTATATATATACTAGATAAGACGATATAGAGTAGAGATGATAGATAATAGATTTTATATATAGTATGTATATATATATTATATATAGTTATATATATATAATATATATATATAATATATATATATAAAACAGATATATATATATATATATAATATATGAGAGGAGATATATAATATATATAGATAGATCGGATAATATAACTATATATATATATAGTATAGTATATTATATATATATATATCTAGTATATCTATATATATATATATATATATATAATAGAATATATATAGATATATATATAGATATATATATATATATATATGTATCTATATATTTATATAGTGATATATATGTAATATATATATATATATATATATATCTAAATATATATATCTATAGATAGATATGTATCTCTCTCTCTCTCTCTCTCTCTCTCTCTCTCTCTCTATAATATATCATATATATATAACTAGATAAATTATAATATATATATATTGAGGATATATATAAAAAGAGAGATAGGATAGAGATGAAGAGAGAGAGCGAGAGAGAGAGAGATGACAGGAGATGAGTGACGAGAGAGATAACCATAATATATGATAATATACTATATAATAATAATCTATATAATTACAATACATATACATACCTAGATATATATAGATACATATATATATATATAATATATATTATATTATATATAATATATATATATATATATACATATATATACATATATATATATATATATATATATTATATATAGATATATATATATATATAGAGAGAGAGAGAGAGAGAGAGAGAGGCCGAGAGAGAGAGAGAGAGAGAGTTTTTTGTGCTAGGTGGCAAGTTTTCTAAGAGTATATTTGTTTACTGAACTCGAAGTTTTGCCTTGGAAATGTCTATGACGTCCAATAATTAACAGAAAAATCATTTTTGTTCAGATCTATTATTAGATCTGTTATTAGTATGGAAGCATTATAATGATGCTGAGATTGTTTACCTTTCTTCTGTGCCTATATCTTAATATCAAATAAATAAAAGCAGCAGCATCTCTTTAAAGGACATTATCATTATTATTATCATTATTATTATTATTATTAGGGAAAAACTCTCTATCACGAGAGTATATATAATGTTCTAAAGGGTCCACAATAATACAAAGTGTAAAAAGTCCGTGTATAATTTTGAAGACTTTACAGAAAGCTTTTATTGTTATTATTATTATTATTATTATTATTATTATTATTATTATTATTATTATTATTATTATTGTTGTTGTTGTTGCTTTTGTTGTTGTTGTTGTTGTTGTTGTTGCTGTTGTTGTTTTTGTTGTTGTTGGCATTTTTCTTTTGCCCTTTATTAGTGAAAATAAAGTTATCAACACTGTTCTCATGAAATTCACACATAACCAATGATGATCCTAACTACGATGGAACTCTACATCTCCTTTATGTCGAAAAGTTCCCTTTAAGGTTTGACACATTGGTAAGCCTTGTGAAGGACGAGACATAACGACATTCCCGCATCTGCAGAAGATTTACATATATATTGCATTAGCTGAGTTCGGGGTCTCCGTCCACTCTCCGGATTTGTTGCGGAGGACGAAAACCCCAGCTAATGATTTTTTTTTTGTTTTTTTGCCTAGATCAGAAGGAACCAAGAAAAATTAAAAAAACCGGAAGAATGTTGCCGTTACATCTTGGAAGAAATCTTAGAGGTACATCTTGGATGGAAAAAAAGTTGTAAGAATCAAATACCCTAAAAAAGTAAGAACATTACCATTCACATTTTTTATAGTTTAACATTATGATCCCATTAACCAGTTAGTTGTTTTTGTGTTTACGTTCTATGTAGTTTTCAAGGTCTTCATCTATACTTTATAATGTATCGTATTTGCCGAAATTGACATGATAATGATAACTTGAATCCAGAGGAATGTGCAGCATTATCAAAATCACCTTTAATTCCTTTTGTTAACCAAGCGTACTTTGCCACTGTCAGTCATTTTAATCACAGCAAGTGAGTTCGAAATCTGGTAAATTAAGACGACATGAATAATTTCTTTTGGTTGTGATTTATATCCGGGGCAAAGTGAATTCGATGTTTAATGCGTTTGTTATGTTTTAGTGTTCTAAAGTATTTTGAGGTCTCGTGGAAAACCACTGTTTCTGTCTTGATGGTGCATCAGATATCAGGGAGAACAGTAAAATTTTCCAAGCGCCTCGGTGGCGTGATCGGTATGGTGTTGGCGTGCCACCTCGGTGGCCGCGAGTTCGAGTCTCGGGCACTACATTGACGAGAGTGAGAGATGTGTATTTCTGGTGATAGCAATTCACTCTCGACGTGGTTCGGAAGTCATGCAAAGCCGTTGGTCCCGTTGCTGAATAAGCATTGGGCCTGCGAAATTTTAAAGAAATTGGGTTCTAGCGTTTAAACATGCTCAATAATTTATTTTTTTGTCCTTGTTGGTATTTGATGCACATTGAAGACATTTAAGTAGAGAATGTATGAGTTTTGATGGTATGCAATTTGAAATGAGAATGTAGTTTTACAGGGATTTGTGTAGAGAGGAGGTAAGGTATGTAATTTTCAGTAATTTATTTTGGTTTGACAAATAAGATAAATAAATGATACTCAGGGCCTACTATCGTTTAATGTACATTATTAAACAACCAACTGCACTTTGAATGAACGAAGTTTCATAGCAAATGTTTCACATGTTGGTTTTAAATTTGCTACAACCTAAAAATCTAGTGGAAATATGAACAAAATTATTTTATGATTTTTTTTAGTCTTCCTGTGTCACTAATTTTCTCAGTAAAAGATTTTACTCGGTTTTTAATTATACAGTGAACGTAAAATTAAAAGTTGTATTACACTCTCATTTTAATTCAGCTCACTTCGTTGAGATATCGGCAGCAGTATTTTTCGTGGTTTCTGCTTTGAATATTTTCTAATATCTATCACTAAATTTATTCACACATTCATGTTCTTGAGCCTAAACATAATTTTCCAAATTGTAAGTTAATTTGTATATATATATATATATATATATATATATATATATATATATATATATATATATATATATATATATGCAATTGTAATAGCCACAATGACCTCTTAACTTCTTGAATTCTTTGCTCTTTTTTTTAATACACGTGACCTCTTTGTGATTATTGGACTTGGGTTCGTTTCCGAGGTCAGAACATCACAATTTCCTCTTCAAATTTCTTTGAACTTGGATCTTCAGGCTTTGTTGTGACAAGTTTATCCATAAATGAGCAAAGAATTCAAGACGTTAAGAGGGCATTGTGGATTACAATCGGATATGTATCTGGTAAAAAAGTGACTAGATTCTACACACACACACACACACACACACACACACACACACATATATATATTATATATATATATATATATATATATATATATATATATATATATATATATATATATATATATATACTATATATTATCTATATATCTATATATATATATATATATATATATATATATATATATATATATATATATATATATATATATATATATATTTGAAAGATAGATTATTAGAAACTCATTTTTCAGAGGTTTTAAGAATAAAAATGGATAGACCGTGAATACTATGCTACTTAAATACATAATTGAATTACATATTTTATCCTGCCTTACCAACACATTCAAAAATCTCTTAAACATGACTGGTTTAGGACGAACAGGGTGCGTCGACGACGTGATCTCGGGGACGGTATCGCTGAAATAGAACGAAAGGAAAGGAAAAGAAGTGGTTTGGGCTTCCCTTTTCCTTAGAGGAACTGCCAAATCTGATCCGCTGAAGGGAAAGGCCTTCACTTTGCCTTCCACTTACCCTCTCACTTCAATTTACTTCAGGAGCTCGCGTTTCTTTGCCCTTCACTCGTACTAGGAATGCATTTTCTTGGGCTATTCCTGTGTGCTGATGCCATTGCAATTTCTTTCCTTTCTTTTGCCGTTAATCCAAATTGCACTTGCTATCAGGGTGACTGTCTTCCATAATTGCTTTCATCCACTTAAACTCTCGAAATGTCTAACTTTCCTTTCTTTTAGCTGCTTCCTCTCATTGAACACTGGGCATTTCGAGCTTTTCACTCATTTTTTTTCTTCTTCTTGATTTCCATATGTCATCGGCCATTGGCTAATGCATACTTCTTTCCATTGGCGCTTGACGCGTTCTGTCTACCATTATCCGCGAGGGCTTTAAAAAAGTGTTGTCTGTTTTTGAGCCCTTAATGGAATGACGCCAACCCTAACGATGTTTCATAGTAGAAACCAAACTTGAAAGAAAAGAATCCCCGTTCGAACGACTAGCAAAGCTGAAAGAGTGGTTAGGAAACGACTAATAATGGCCGATGGGAACGGAATACCCAACGAAAGTTGCGCTCGATACTTGAACTCTCGTAATCTTAAATATAAGTTGTTAGAGATTTAGAGCAGAAGTAAATGCACTAAATACGATATCTTTTTAATTACCTATGTTGATGTGACTGCAACAGTAGACCAACGGAATATTCAAACTGCGTAAGCATATCTAGTTCTAAGACAATGTCCCTTATAAAATCACATTCCTACAGATTGAGGTGAGTGCAATCCATGAAATAATTTTAAAAAAGCGGTAGTTTACAGACGAAATGAGATGATTAATAAATAGATTCCGCGCGTTTTACCTCATTTCAGATGTTGAAACCGGTTGCAGGTGTGGAATAAGATACAGTGGTAAAAAATGAAAAAAAAAAAAAAGACTCAGAGGAAGCGATATAGTGACAGTAAATTAGATGTGAATGCATCAAGTTCGTTTGCTGAATCCTTTACCTCTGCAGTACAGGAATATTACTCTGAAGTTCGAAATGGTATCTTGTAGCCCTTATTGTCATGATAGATGCAATAAATAAGGCCAGTTGTCCATTGCTTAAATTAGATGAGTTCTTTTCATCTTTTCTTTATTAACCGGAAGTGTGAAGCAATACTATCTACAAAATAATCATCTGTTTGCCAGTGAGCACCGGTGTCATTGAAGCAAGAGATGCAATGGAAATGCCAAGAATTTCTTCCCTTTCTGGGGTCTCAAGAATGTGCATGCTATGGAAATTGCTTCTGTCAGGCTCTTATTTTCCGTCTTTCAGATAGTAATACCTGAAGTCCAGGAGGGCTTAAGGAAAGGGAGTTCCTGGCTCAGTTTGCATTCAGCAAGTTTCAGATTTCGTGTGCTAGTCTGGATACTGTTTTGCTTTCTGAGTGTTCAGTGTCGTAATTCATATGGATATTGTAATCTGCTAATGGTTTATACTTGAATTAGAAGAGATGTTAGAGTAAAGATATGTGAATCGATAATAAAGAAACAAATTTATTATTATTTTTAAAATTTAGTATCAATATTGCCGAGATTGGAAACTCTTACAACACAAGCCATGTACTAAATTTACAATAGGGTGAAAATATGATTTAATGAAAAAAGTTTAGGAAATTCACATATTTCAAATTCCTTCGTATTTTATCTTGAGTTTTCTCATATTCAGTAAATTCAATCTCATTTATACGTCAACTATTTGTCGCCATATTATGATCGGGCAATCCTGAATGAACCCCGTTATATCTTTTCTAGGTTAACTGTCTGTAAGTAACGATATATCAAAATTTTTTACAATTTCCCTTCAATATGTAAAGCACTCGTCGGCCTAGAAGGCAACTTAATTTCATACAAGTTAGCTTCAAAGGTCATTGAAAAACACAATGTGCGTTTATTATTAACATTACTGACATTAGATTAAAAATCCCTTCATTTTTAAAGATATACTAATCCTTAAGAACCAGTTCTAAGACTTACGTAATGATAAATAGCTTCAACTAGAAATGTAACAAAGTGCAATCGCAGTTTCCAAATAACCATAATGAGGAGGAATGGGCCTCATATACGATGCATCTTTTATATTATATTTAAGAAATAATGATAAAATTGTTTCTATATAATCGATTCACGTGTCTTTCATCTAAAACCTCTTCTAGGTTAAGTATAAATCATTAGAAGGATACAGTATCCTTACGGTGAGGAACGAAGTTTATCGCTTGACATTTACAAGTCGTTTTATATGCCTTTCTGGAGGTGTTCATTTTTATCTTTATGAAATGTTACGTGAGACAAGAAATGTTACAGTGTCTGTGGCAAAATGTCATCTACATATTACGATATATGAATATATGTATATATATAGATATATATATATATATATATATATATATATATATAATATATATATATATATATATATATGTATATAATGTGTGTGCATGTAAGTTATATTTTGGTACAATTGTGTTCATATTTTCAAGTTTCTTTGCATTATTTTTAGTCATTAAAGGCACCTCGGATTTTGTGTGAATTGTATTCATTTTTTGGCTTTTTGCGTTACCAAGAAGGAAGATAAATATGCCAGTGTAAAACCCTTCACAGAATTCTTGCCGAGCAGTTCCCATATTTTGCAAATAATACTTAATTATATAATATCTTTCGTGGTCGAATATGAATCGATGAAATAATGCTTAATAAAGAAGAGACAGAATTTAAGGGCATTAAAGAATGCCGCTCTGGCCGAGGGCAACAGACCGTGAAATCTATATTTAGTGTAGCAACGTCTGGGATATAAAACACCAAGATGGCTCCAGTTCCAAGAATTCTGGCAAGCAAAAGTTTGTTCAGAAAATCAGGCAATTCACAAGCTCGGCAGCTTGCGTTCGCAGACATAATTGCTCAGCCCAGGGTAGGGATATATTGAATTTGAAATTGCAGACCAGAACTAAGATTAACTCAATAAACAAAAAGGAATAAACAATCGGAATGTCTAGCCACATTAGTTTTCTTAATAAGGCCCTCATCAATACAAATAGATTAACGTGCATCCACTCATCCAGCTGAGATGGTATGGACACCTGCTGAGGAGAGATGAGGACCACGCTGGGAGACATACTATGGGGATGGAGGTTCAAGGAAGAAGAAGAAGAGGGAGACCAAGAAAGAGATGGAAGGACTGTGTGAGAGGAGACTTACATGAGAAAGGAATTGATGAGGCAGAAGCACAGGATAAAAATAGATGGAAACGGTTCATCCAAAACGGCGACCCCATATGAAAATGGTAACCAGCTGGGAAGAAGAATAAGAAGACTCATCCATGAAAGATTTCATGAATCTTCTGGATTTTGCCCTCAAACATGCGATTCGTTTAGTTTGACACTATTTTCTGCAGTAGTCTATCAAAACATGGTTTTATTAAATCCACTGACATAACCTTCCAGGTTGAAGTGTCACTGCATCTATTAGTTTAGTTCTTCGAAGGAGTTGCTTTCATCAGACATTGATGTTTATTTATCCAAGTCTGGGGTTTCAAACTCATGTGTAATTAAGAATTTCATATGAATCTGTTTGCAGTTTTGGATTACCATTTTTCTGCCAACTTCTTAACAATTTATTTCAACGTAAATTAGGAGCAAAAAGGATTTTTTTTCGTGAGAATTGATGAAACAATAACAACCACTACTACTTTGCATTTTGAACAGATGCATATAGGCCCATTTGACCTTTCCAAGTCCATCGCACCGGAAGAGCACGGTCCTTAGATTGCTTCCTTTTATACGGTTTCAGGATTTAGGATGAAAGGTTTTTTTTTCTCAGTTTGGTTTATATCAAGACGGGTAAAATGTCATTGAGACTTTTACGGCAAAAGGAGGGCATCTTAACTGACCGCAGACGATAACATTTTGACCAAAATATGATTGTAATTTTAGTGGAAGGGGAGAGGGGTGGGTCTTTTATGGGATGTAGATTAAACCAGTGTCACCCACAGAGATTCGTTGAAAATCTCTTAAAGGACTGGCACTAAATCGTAAGCTCTATTCATATTAGAACGGCGCTTTTCAGGGGTAGCCTTTTTTCCCGAAGAAAGAAGAGATAGAGACGTTCTCGCTATTTCTGAAAAAATAAGCGCTAAACCTACTATTTTTAAAGAGAGAGAGAGAGAAAGAGACAGAGATCGCGTGGCTCCTATGAAATTTAACGCCAAAGTTTCAACCAATGAATTGTTGAAGCATTTCTTTATATCCACAATTCCGAGTTGTAGACAATTGAGGAAAATTTCTTTCTTCCTTTCTTGCGCGTGCGCGCGCTTGTATGTGTGTGTGTGTGTGTGATGTGTGTACGTGAGTGTGTACATTTTCATATCGATAGAATATTTTCAGAATAAAAAAAAAAGGAATAATTCAGACAGGAAATGGTTCAGACACGCTATATTGCCCGTATATTTTCCTGTCGTCATTCGAGTTAAGAAAAACTTAATCCTATAGGGAAACATTATAATGAATAATGAATCCAAAAAGAGTAAATTTTATGCTTTGGTAATTTACAAATTGAATCATCAGTTCTTGCAAATTTAAGTGTGCTTTTTTATAAACTTCGGTTTATACAGTATTCTTATCTCGGCTAATGCGGAGTAAATTGTGTTAAAATGCCAGAATTTTTAATTGTAGACAGGGAGAAAAGTTGAAATGTAAATTTAAACATAAATTTACAGAACCTCGTAGGGCACATACAATATTAATCTAGCGCCTGTGCGCATTTACTGTAATTATAATCTGCTGCAATATGTGTTTCGGACTCACTGAAGGATCCATGGAGAGAACATGGTAATGTGACATGAATTTTTATTCAAAATTCATTAGCTATATAATGACTGTTGATTTGATCATAAATATGATTTTCGGCAAACTTTCATTGCAATTTTTGACTCAGGTTTGCCTTAAATATAAAAAAGGCGTCATTGAAATCGTATAGCAGTTACTGACATTAGTTTTCGAGGTCGCTGAGATGAATACTGACATTTCCAATGCCATTGAAGTCCAAATTTAGCCAAAGAGAGCGAATAGAACTCTGTATAACCTGAAAATTTTTGGAAACAAATATAACTTGGTAACGGTAGAGCTTTTTAGAAATTTGTCTGAATTTAAGGGAAGATAACTCGGCTAGTCTTCCACTGGAAATGACAGGTATTAGTATTTAATCTATAGTTTTTGAGGTCACTGAGATGAATAGGGACATTCCCGATGCCCTTTAAGTCCAAGTTCAGCCCCCGTTGTGGTTGGGGATGTGGGAAGGGGTTAAACATAAAAGGTAACAAATTTTAATAGAAGGTTGGGATAAATAAATACCGTGCAACACCGGGTACGTCAGCTAGTTGTAAATATTTTTCAGTCTCCTTTACACATCTGTCTCGTATTGTCAGCAGATCAAAACACCTGTTTTTGTATATAAGGGAGGTTTTGCTTACGTCGTTAAGGAAAGAAAAGTATGAAAAGAAGTCTCCGCAACATTACTGACCTGATGCCTCAAAGGCGATCAAAAATTAGAGAGAAGTAGGTGGGATGGGGAGATTTGGGTGAGTTCATATCAAGGCGAGTTTCCTTCGAGGTTTTTCACACCTTTATGGGGCTCACGTTTACACGAAGGCCATTTTCTTTATCTCTGACAATCCCTGAACGAGTTCGGCTTCATTTCTCTCTGTGTCAGAATCAGTGAATCTTGAGACTATGACCAGTGATTCCGTCTCCATTTCAAACATTCACCTCTTTATATGGTACACTAGTCTTCCAGTCTCCATTATGTAACACGTGAAGAAGAGATAACTGTAATTGGGCCGCAATCTAAAATTACGAGAGTACTTTGAAGGAGATGACTCTTCATGCTAAAGACGCATGTGGAAATTTTTTTTCTTTTTGTTAGGTTTTACACTTGAAAGAATTTTTGTAGTTTCAAGTGCAGTGTAATATATGAGTGTTGATTAAACGATGAGAGAGTCTCTGTTACTAAAGAGCAAAGTCTCATTACTACAGCAAAACAGAAATTGAACCAGAGGAGGCGGTTTTTTGGTTATAAATATACAAAAAAAGTACCTTTCTCCTCCTATCGTCAGGACTGGATGTGATATGGTAGGTCGTGCTTACCGTTACTGAAGTAGGAAAGACACTTACAGGTTTGCCTCCATGCTGTCAAACTTTTTAGTGTCTTCGCTTTACCGAAAATGAAGGTCCACTAATCTCTGTTGAAGAACAACAACGACTTCCTGCAAATGCTGCAGTTTGCTAAGTTGTATCTCCGTCCCCTACTGACTTCACTTCAGCATTAACAGGGTAAAGTGTAAAATGAAGGCTTTTGCTACAACGCTAATAAAGAATTTAATGCTGGCGCCATGTTATAAGCAATTCCAGTTTAATATTGTTTTTCATATATTCCAACTTTGTCCGTCTATCTCTTCCGAGGGTTAACTTGCACTTCGTGTGAATATTTTCAGTTTCGATTATGATTTAGAAACGGTCAAGCAAACAATCATGTACGCATTCTGAGGGCTCAGATGACATAGCCTCGACTTTTGGTGAAATGAGGCCATGTTTCTTACCAGATCGAAGGAGACATTTCCAATTCTGGCTCGGACTTCGCAACATAAGTCTTCCTTTCCAACATTCCCGTTGGCTATGTACGCAGCTAGACCCGACTCAATAAATCTGCTAAGAATGCTGCAACGCCTATCAAGGGCCAGAAGTATATAAATGTCCCGTCTATTCTTTTACCTGCCACTACGACCGATTCAGGGAAGGGTTGCTTGAATAGAGAATTAAACCTAGGGTACGAAGAAATGTAATTGGGAAATTGTTAGCAGAGAGAGAGAGAGAGAGAAAGAGTTGAGCAAAGTATTTCATTTTCATATTAATCCTTAGCCTGTGCAACAATACACTTTCCGTAAACAGTGGTCGTTTTTTGTGTTCTACTGAAGTACACGATAGTTCTGGAAGAGTCCTTAATTTTGAAAAACTCATAGATTTGTATTCCTGATTGTTCTTCGCTCAAGTTTTACAAAGGAATGTCCTTCATGGTGTTGATTAGTTGTGAAGGGAATTTATCTGTATTTCTCGGTTTCCTTATTTCGTCTGACGATGAATCAACATTAACGACCAGTTAAAATTGTTAAAAATCTATAATTCCTGTAAAGACATACACACACGCACACACACAGATATATATATATATATATATATATATATATATATATATATATATATATATATATATATATAGGACGTAAAAAATGTCTGTAATAACAGAATTCCATCTAATAAAAGGAGCCCATAAAAACACCAAAATACAGAGAGAGAAATACTATACTTCAGAGATTGCTGTCTCCCTCTTCAGGTAGAGGGAGACAGCAGTCTCTGAAATTCTGAAATATAGTATTTCTCTCTCTGTATTTTGTGTTTTTGATGGGCTCCTTTTATTAGATATATATATATTATATATATATATATATATATATATATATATATATATATATATAGTATATATATATACA
>NC_087207.1:29799266-29811766 GCF_015104395.2 Macrobrachium nipponense | reverse complement strand
TACATATGTATATATATGTGTATATATACATATATATTTTATATATTTAAGACTTTACGAAATAGATAAATACTTTCGTTGTCGAAAAACACAAGGTGTTGCCTTTTGCAGTGAAAATGAAAAAAGAGTAACTTTCGAAAATAACCCAATCCTTCACTCTTTCTTTTTAGTTATCTATCCGCGTATCTTTCTCTCCTTCTGTTTATCTATCTATCTAGCTATGTATCTACTCACTCTATCTATCTATCTATCTATCTATCTATTATCTTCTATCTATCTATCTCTATATATATATATATATATATATATATATATATATATATATATATATATATATATATATAGCTATATATGTGTGTGTGTGTGTATGTATGTATGTGTAAACGAGGTAAGAATCTCGTTTTTTATTTGGTATACGTGGAGTCAGGCAAACTGATACACTCAATCTCCCTCTCTCTCTCCAAGCTCTCTCTCTCTCTCTCTCTCTCTCTCTCCAAGCGACCTCTTTCTCTCTCTCTCTCTCTTTCTCTATTCTAACAGGTCATCAAATGAGAGACAAAGATATGGAAAAATATAACATTTATTTAACAATGGAAAGATAATAACTCAAGTCTCACAGACTAACTAACTCACTTAAAAACCACCCCCCCCCAGTATTTATAATGTTTTAATCAGTAATTTGTTACACCAATTGTCTCTCCTCCCATACGGGACTCTCGGTCCCCCCTTGCCAGAACACTTAATTCCCTCGCCAGAATCGTCTGTTGCAAAGACACAAGAAACACACTCGTTAGCACACATAAGTTTAAAGACAAAGTTAAAGATTAAACATTCTTACAATGTATTACAATGTATAACGCTTCGTCAACGCCCCTTGTTACTGGCTACAACCAGTTTCTCAAAAGCACTTGGAAAAGACCCATGAACTCGTGAACATTGACCCGCTTAAACTATGCATCAGAAATGATAATCAGCTTCCTCAGGTCGTTGCTTCGGCTCTTTCTCTATGCATTCCAAAAAGATCACAGCACATCACATTGGCATATTAAATATATAATTAATTATAACCCCTGTCACAGGAGCTCGGCCACACAAAATTGTAGCTCCCTCCTAGCAAATTGTCAAACAAAAGAGCTCATACATATAAGAAAACATTGGCCGGCTTAAAATAAAATATAAATAATAAATGCACGTCTGTGGCATTATAAAGTAAAGTCTTATAACGCTTCATCTCAAATAACACTAGAATTTTCTCTCATTTTGGATTCTTGAATATCCCTCTTTGTCTGCAACTGGCTGCTCAAACTGTAGCAAGCTGTAGGAAGGCGAACGGCCTCCCTCTTTGTAGAAGACTTCTAACAGCTTTGTAGACCCAAAAGTGCTGTAGAACTTGTAGACTCGTGGAAACTCTCGTAATCACCCTGGACAAACGACAGCAACCTCTGCACGGCTGGTGGACGTCTTGCTAGCGTCGGGGAACGACTTTTTTGGTGTGTTAGTATGTCAGTCAAGTCATCGGTCAATCAAAGAAGAATTAACCCCAGACATACTACTTCTATCAAACAATGATCTCAAAAAGTCAGAAATACTAACTGAACGTCTCCCAATTACCTCCATCTAATATGACCGCCAAATCATAAGTCATCATCACAACTCGCAAAGAAAAAAAAAATATCAAGTTCTCTAACTCGATTCTCCAAATTCACACATCAGCACACACAATCCAGAACTCACAGTAACTCCACAGACTTCTGCACTCACATTTCACACTCGAATGTTCTTTCAAGTAAAAAAAGGGAAAAAGATAATGAGCCCAAGGAAAAAAAAAATCACGTAACAAGCCCAGCCCAAAAACAAAAAATGATCTCTCAAGCTCTGATATTACAGCAACTCACAAAATTAGTAAAAATCTCCAACTTTTAACAGTAAAAACCCTTTACTGCTCACATATTACTTACAATGAACTTAATGTCAAAACGCCCATTTACGTAAATCACAACCCCGATATATTACATCTCCCGTCCAAAAAGAAATGCTATTTAAAGATCAAGACCCAATTATATCTCTCACAGGAAAAGGAAGAAAAATAAAAAAAAGATAATCACAAGTAAACTTCCCCATCACAAAACACATAATATATGCGTAATATACATAATCCCGCGTTTTTCCCAAGAAATGCCCCATGTATAGCTACGGAATTTTTGCCATCGCAACTTTCATCGACTGGACACGGCCAGAAAGCAAACTCTTACACATGCGCTTTCGTGAAATGCTATTGTCAACATTTCCAGATATTGCAAAAACTCTGAGCAATCACCATCAGAGGAAAGGAGCCAGCACAGCGCTTGTCAGCAGAAAATCCACCTGCGGACGTGTGCTCAAACTGCGGCACCAAAAATGTCTAGTCAGACCCGCAAGTTCGGAAACTCATGATTCTCAAAAAAGGTCCTGTACTGACACGAAGTAAGCACATTTCACAAAATTAACTCCAGGATATAACTAATGTGTTCAAAAACTGTCTCGAAAACGTATCTCTCACATGACACTGCCCAATTATATAAAAAAAATATCACCAATTCGGGATGAAACAAACTATGATAAACTCGTGATGCAGCAATTATATGCCTCCAAAAATAACACACTTGTGAACATAAAAAACAGGGGGCAACATCTCCATAGGACTAGTAATGCAGTAATTATATGCCTCCAAAAATAATATCTCCATAGGACCACAATGCAGTAATGCCACTCGCCTCCAAATAGTCACGAAACCAAAAAGAAAGAACCACAGAACTCTTCTCTTGGCTCGAAAAAAAACTCCCAGAGAAATTAAACTCAAAAATCATAACCACAAAAAAGGTCACCCGCCAAAGATCAATTCCACCTCCATATATATAAATATGTGACACCATATTAATAATAAAACCACTCCGGTGATAAAAATATTTCCTCCATTTAATTAGTAACACACCACCATAGTCCCTCTTATTTCTCCGATAGCCACATGTTAATAAAAAAACCACCACTCCAGGAATAATAAAATGTTCACCTCTATTTCGGCAAATAAGAATACTTACCTCTATTTCACCAATAACTACATGTGGAATAAAACAAGGCTCCAAAAAATATATCTCCAAGCAGGATAATCAAAAATGAAATCCCATCTCCAAAAAAATGTGCTCTCAAAGCATCTAGCTGACCCACTCACAAATATTGCCCATATATATCTCCAAAAAAGGTCTCCATTGGCAACAAAGATGGCTGCAAAATAATTGAATTATACATAGCTCTCAACACCATTGGCAAATATCAAATGGCCAAAATATATCTCCAATATATTATATCTCAAATTATAACTCCAAAATAATATACCTCCAATTCTCCAGAGAATAACTCAATGTTATAGTCAAAAACTATAAACTCTCTCCTTATAGGGCAAAAACAAAAACTCTGCAAATAAAAAATTGTTTAGGAGATTCTAGAAAAAATCACCAATGTGCCACAACTCATTATAACAGAACTCCAAATAAAAAGTGTCTAAAGCCAAGACTTCTCCATATGCACTACGACATAGGCCATTAGAAAACTTAACCAAGTTTCCTATCTCTCACAAATAAAACAAAAGTATTGTGCACGAAACTCACAATTTCTGGAACACAAATATCCAGAAAGAAAAAAATGTAGTGCCATTACGTATGCATTAAAATAAATGGAAAAATTCTCCCATAAATCTCTCTGCACCATCAAACAGCTGAAAACACAAACACGTTCCCGAACCATGACTCTAAGTCACGAACTGAGACATTAAAAAATTCCCACAAAGTGGAGAGAAAAAATAAATTCAAATTCACCCATGATAAAAAAAACTTGTGTCAGCAATGGCTAACTTCCAAAAAAGGAGAAAATAAAAATCAACGGCACTTTTAATTATCTCCCGTAACTCACTAGATGTCAAACAATTATCTGCTGAACTCATAAAACAAAGAAAAAAAAATGTGTTGTTAGTTCCTCCCAAATTCAAAAAAGATTTCACCACCCTAGATAGCATTACAGCACCCACGTATTAGTACATATAAAAAAATCAGTATCAGAAGTATCATTATCAGCAAAATCACAAAAATTGCTATCATCAAAATCCACTAGTATTAGTACAAAAAAAAAAAAACATCACCAATGTTAATGCTTGTCCATTCTCCAAAAATTCAGCACAAGATTCAGCAAAACTCATCACAACTCACCAAGATTCAGCCAGATTCATCACTCATGAACTACTGAAATATTCTCCAAAGTTATAAAAACTCAATAAATAATTAACAACAAAACTTCTCCGATAATTCAATGTAATAATTCTCCATGATATAATTATCTGTAATAATTATAAAATAATCTCCCATGAAATATCCAAAACTTGTCATAAAATGTCTCAAGCACTGATAATTATACTTAAGCAACCCTCCCGTGACATATCTCAAGTAACAATAACAATTATTAATAATAATAGTAATAATTCTCCACAGTAATAATTCTCCTGCAAATATCTCAAGTAAGGGTGTAATTCCACTAGTACTGCCAAACCCACAGTATACACCACCATTGCCACACACAAAATCAACACCATTCGACACCAATCACTGGTATTTTAAAGTAATCCCTCCAACACAATAAAAGAATAATAATCTGTGTCCCCATTATAGTTATGTCTTCCAAAGCATAAGGAAAACGTACACCACATCCCATGCATTTCAATTCTCTTTTCCCTTCATTCACGAGAAAAAAAAAACTCTTTCTAAAAAAAAAACCCTACGGGCATCTCACTTCATCAACTAATCAATCAGCTTATGTCTTGGCATTGGAAAATCATTTTCAAGGGCAAATTCGTCTCTGAACACCCCAGCAAGGAGAGAGAGAGAAAAAAAAGTAGTAGTTCACCCCCACTGAGAAAAAAAAGTTTCACCCTCCACTGAGAAAAAAAAGAAGAGAACTTCACCCTCCCCTGGGCGATAGAATATCCCCCCGGTCAAGCGATAAACCCGAGGCAGACCACCAGTAGTAGTACCCTCTCTTCCAATACCCCCGAGGCAGGTAGTACTCGCCTCCCCTTACAACGATTCTCTGCACCGGTTAGCAGAAATTGCTGAGTCCGCAAGATCAAGTGGGCTCTCTCTGTATCCAAGCGAAATATGCAACCCAAGCACAGTTTCGCATGCATGAAAAACATTTTATACACACTTATATGTTAAACAAAGACGAATGCGTCTATTCTAAACACGCGCCAATAAAAAAAAAAACACATCTCTTTCTGCCACTATGGGAAAAAAATGTGGTATTTTAAACCAGTCCCATTACACTGAATGATACAAAGACCCTCCCCAAGACCAAAAAAAACGTTCTTTAACACTAACCACTTCATAATGAGAACAAAAAAAAACTCGGAATTTGTGCACACTGATAACACACGCGGATCGTCTCGGGAATGCACTCGACATCACACGCACAAACCAGACTGAGTGTGAGCTCCTTCGAGGCAGACTGCCTGGGCAAAATGCTGAGTCCAGTTCAACTCTCTCCTCAGCACCACATCCTCATGGATGGATATTTCTCTACCTGTTTCACCTAGTCACTGAAATCTAACTTATTTCCACAACCAGACACTCTGCAAATGGCATTTAATCTCACAAAAGGCGTAACAACGGTTCAATATCTGCTGCCACCACCTGTAAACGAGGTATGAATCTCGTTTTTTATTTGGTAACGTGGAACCCCAAGCGTCAGGCAAACTGATACACTCAATCTCTCTCTCTCTCTCTCTCTCTCTCTCTCTCTCTCTCTCCAAGAGATCTCTCTTTCTTTCTTCAAGCGACCTCTCTCTCTCTCTCTCTCTCTATTCTAACAGTCATCAAATGAGACAAAGATATGGAAAAATATAACATTTATTTAACAATGGAAAGATAATAACTCAAGTCTCACAGACTAAATAACTCACTTAACACCCCCCCCCCAGTATTTAAAATGTCTTAATCAGTAATTTGTCACACCAATTGTCTCTCCTCCCATACGGGACTCTCGGTCCCCCCTTGCCAGAACACTTAATTCCCTCGCCAGAATCGTCTGTTGCAAAGACACGAGAAACACACTCGTTAGCACACATAAGTTTAAAGACAAAGTTAAAGATTAAACATTCTTACAATGTGTAACAAGCCATCCCTTTGGCTAAAGTAAGGTACACTTACCCATTTCCAACCAGAATATCACTCACAGAAATAAATAAACTTTCGCAGAGCTATCCCCAGCATTCTGCCTTTCTCCCACAGGCGTCTCTGAAAGTCTCCCCATAGACTTGGCTAAGGACGCCATTATCAAAGGAAGAGGCGCACACGTACATACGAATGCACACTTCGTCAACGCCCCTTGTTACTGGCTACAACCAGTTTCTCAAAGGCACTTGGAAAAGACCCATGAACTCGTGAACATTGACCCGCTTAAACTATGCATCAGAAATGATTAATCAGCTTCCTCAGGTCGTTGCTTCGGCTCTGTCTCTATGCATTCCAAAAAGGTCACAGCACATCACATTGGCGTATTAAATATATCATTAATTATAACCCCTGTCACATATGTATATGACGAAGTATTACAATTTCTTCGGACGCGTTTTGTATTCAGTTGAATGCATCTGCATGGTTTGCACAATAAATAATGGCCAATATAAATTATGTGAATTTGCAAGTTGTCTAAAAATAATTTACAAAGTAATTAAAATAAAATCCAAAATTTCACGAGAACCACCTACCAGGACAAGATATAAACAAAAACTAAAAGAATGTCCGCAAAAACAGTATGTTTTAAGAAAGATGCAAGGGAGTGGAGGTGGACTGGCTGTTCAACTGCGGAACAAGTTGCTTAATGAATAAAATGGCGGGACAACAACTAATTTTATTTTCTGACTGAACTTTAAATTAACTAATGTCCTTTTAATTTCTCGTGGTATTTAGTCAATTTTTAGTGCATCTTTACGCATGTGTGAAATTTTGGTTTTCATTTTAACTAGCAAATTAACATTATTTATATCGGCCATTACAAACCATGAGGTTGCATTCAGCTGAATACGAAACGAGGCGGAATAAATTGCAATACTTCATAATGTTTGTTCCTGCTCCTGCTCCCTGTGCATTTTATATATGTATGTATATATATGATGTATATGTATGTATATACATGGTATATTATGTCTGTATATTTATACATACTATATATATATAATATATATATATATATATATATATATATATATATATATATATATATATATATTTCTTTATATGCGATTTTATTTTCTCATGGAATGTGTTACAGAAGACGCCTTTGTTGTCTTACACTAGATTCTTGTATTTCGGAAATCTTGAAGAATAAGCGACGAAACAACCTTGAGTTTGCTTTGCAGAAGTCCCCTCTGCAGATCGGAATATTTCTTGGAGGGTCTGAAGTATTGCTTTTCGTTTCTCCTTGTTAGTCTCACCTGTGTTTGGCTCAGCTTCCCTGCAGCTTTTATCTTTTCTGTGTTACCTTACTTATATTTTTTACCTTACAGATTTTGCCTTTTTTTATTCCTCTTTCCTTCTACCTGTACTAGAAGTTGCTTTGAATTCAAGTTTTTTTTATCACGAGGAAATTAATCCAACAAAGTCAAGCTTATGTAAGTGATAATATATCGCATACATACTCACAAATACACACACACACACACACACACACACATATATATATATATATATATATATATTATATATATTATATATGTGTGTGTGTGTGTGTGTGTGTGTGTGTGTGTGTGTGTATATATGTATGTATTCATATATTTTGTGTGTCTGTGTGTGAATTTTTGTCTCATATATGCGTGACATTATATGTTGACAAATATTAAACCATCCATATCGTTTAATATCCAATTCGCTATACCTCGGGAATGATTTATTCGCAAGAGGAATTATATTTCATGAGTTGTTTGTCCTTGGCAGAATATGAACCATTGCCTGATTCAGAAGCAACGATAGACAGTGACATGACCACCTGGCTCTCACTCTTGATATCCGGGTGATCAGAGTAGCTGGGAAGTTACAGCTACTATTCTGTCGTGTCTGAAATAGGGAACGGTTCGAATCCTGTCAAAGACGAAGTTATCTACTATGGTTCCTTTTGCAGGAAGTAGTGTGTGCGCAAGCCCACAGTAATCTGAGTATTAACGACACAAGCTCCTTAAAATCGAGGGTCTAATTCGAAAATCATATTCCGTTCCCGTATGTAAGCAACGTTCTATCTAACTTTATTCTAAATCGGCTTAACTGGTAATCTCGAGTGAGCTTCCCAGAACTCAGATATGTAAATTTATCATAGATTAAACATGATTGCTACATTTTACTGTATTGTTAGAATCCTGGGAAGTTATACATTTTGATGACCAAAGAACTACAATAAAGTTAGGTATATTTTGAGTCTTTTGTTGAGTTCCTATTATTATAAAGCTGATTAAATTTGATATTCGTACGCACACGCCATAATATATACACACAGTCGACGTGTTTCTCGGAGCAACAGATGAATTAGAGGAAATAAGTTTTAATCAGTCTTTGTTTTCTTACCAACTTCTGAGGGATTTCCACCTTTGAAAGAAACGAAAGACAATAATATTATGTGGAACCTCAAGATTTCGGTAGAGAGGCTCTCAAAAACATTAAAGATATTAAGAGATTATTTTGGCCTTAGATTAAATATATTTAGTGAATGTGACCAGGAGAATGATGCATGTGTTAGCTAGCACGTGGATAAGTGTGCATTAATGTACCAACTTATCAAGAAGATTTGCTTTAACGAAATGTAAGAGTTTCAGATTAACTAACGTAGTATAATGGCAGCTTTCGTCTTCAGGATTTTATAGAACTAGTTCACGCAGTGAATTCTGATCTCTATTACAGTAATAACACAGAGAATAACATTAAATCAAAATAAGGGTAATAGCTCTTCACCTGTGTCATGAAGTGCTTTTTTGTTTTTGTGAGAACACAGGTAAATGGAACAGGAAACCTAATGTCTCCTATCCCATGCCCGGAAAAATCAAGAAAAATGAGAAGGGAAGGATATGTTAAATATATATATATATATATATATATATATAATATATATATATATATATATATATATATATATATATATATTTTCAGTATGAAAATTATGTAAGAAGTACGTCAGGAGAAGCGATTGATTTTCACCTTAAACACAAGTTCAAATGAAATATTTGGGGGATATTGATAAAGTTTCTCTATCAAAACAATATTGTGTGACATATTTGCAGAACCCTGATTCATTTCTGTCATAAAAACAATATCATGTGACTTATTTGAGGACCAGATAAGTGCGTAATATTAATGTAATATGACGCGACATATTTGAGGAACAGTGATGAATTTTTATCGTGAAAGCAATATCGCATAATGCATTTGAAGAACACTGAGAGTGTTTTATTATGAAAGCATATTAAATTATTGTAGATTTAAGGAACATTGATAATTTTTACTCTAAACATTAAAGCAGGCACTTAAATGTAGAAGAATTTTCGCGATAAAAAGCAGTATCACATGAAACATTATTTGAGTAATAATGATTAATTTTCATTGTGAAAACGTTGAGAAGCCATGATGAATTTTCACAGAAGAAAAATGGTTGAAATATTTAAGGAGTATTGTCACACTTTATCTTGATTTCAAAAACAATGATGGAAGAATAAATCTTGTTGAAAATGGGACAGCTACAACCACCAAAGCTCCAGGGAAAATTCATGCGACCTCTACGAGGCCCCTTATTACTTATGTGTTCTCCTCTTCGAGGCAGACCTCCTGCTGCGATGAATTTATGCCCTCGTTTCCTCTAACGATATTGCACGAATAAGATCTTAAATAATAATAATAATAATAATAATAATAATAATAATAATAATAATAATAATAATAATAATAATAATAATAATAATAATAATAATAATAATAATCCAAAGAAACCTCATAATCACATGAGTTAATAAAATAAAATGGAAAAGTAAATCCACAGTAATATGTCTGATCTGTTATTTAAAATACAAAGCAGAGAGCTTTCGAAGACCTGCACGGTCCTCCTTGTCAATCTGAATACAGTTACTAACAGTGACCATACAAGAACTCTGTTTTTTGACTAGTTTACAAATAGCCTGTTTGATGATGTAATTTTCAATAGTAAGGATACAGGTATTAGAAAGTTAGTTGAAGGAGCAATTATTAACAGGGGTCTCTCTATGGAAGGCAATAAAGCCTTTACGCAAAAAGATTTTATTTTAAATGAAATAATTTGTTGTCAGTTTATCAGAGATTATAACAGATATAGGTTGCATGGTAATAACACCAATAATCTAGCCACCTCTGATACTGCCGCTGCCTCATCTTCTTTCGTTCAGGTAACAGAGACCCATCCCGTGTCCCTAGTTGCAGGTGCCCAAGCTGCTATGGACAACACATCAAACGATTCAAGAGACGAACCGCCACTTCGAAGATCTAGGCGATTAGCTGGTTTGCCGTTGGAGAACGAGGGGATAACGTGAAGAGCCAACTACATCATCAAACAGGCTATTTGTAAACTAGTCAAAAAACAAAAACAGAGTTCTTGTATGGTCACTGTTAGTAATTGTATTCAGATTGACAAGGAGGACCGTGCAGGTCTTCGAAAGCTCTCTGCTTTGTATTTTAAATAACAGATCAGACATATTACTGTGGATTTACTTTTCCATTTAATAATAATAATAATAATATGGATGGATGAGAGTTAAGAGTTGGCCTTGTGAAGAGAATATTAGAGAACTGAATGTTATTTGATGATGAATTTGCGAATAACTCAGGATTAGTGATGCTTTGATCATAGTTTGGTTTTCTAAATTGTCTCGTTTTACCAGATGAATTTTCTGTTTATATGGTCGAGTAGAAATGATCACTTCTTCAAATGAGGTGGGGCATGGGTTCGATTCTGAGGCGAGGCACTCCGTAGGGGGTCAGTGTCGTCAGTGCACCTGACGTGGTGCACTGTAGGAAACCAATACTTTGAAGTTTCCCTTCGGCCCCTAGCTGCAAACCCTTTCATTTTCCTTTTACTTGGTTTACCTCCGTTTATATCCACTTACACTTGATATCCACCCTCCTCCTAACAATTGTTTCATTGTGCAACTGCGAGGTTTTCCTCCTCTTACACCTCTCAAACCTTTTTACTGTCAATTTCAGTTTCATCGCTGAATGACCTCATAGGTCCCAGCGTTTATCCTTTGGCCTAAATCCTGCTATTCTATCCAAGGCGAGGCAGTGCGACGGTAGGCTAATTCCGTTTAATTCCATTGTGCTTCCGATGACCTGCTCAGTGAATTTCGAACCTGGTAGTCAGTTGATAGTTGCGGGTATCATCCTGCTTGGGGAAGGGCAAATCTCATCCCTTAATTCGTGCTCGTTACCGTTAAGGTAACATCGTCAGGAGGTCTGTATGTGTCTTTGTTTAGTTTAGATACGCCATATCACTATAAAACAAGAACACTTTCTCTCTTTTTTTATTTGATCTCTGAAATGAAATTAGCCTTTCGGATATCCACAGAGAAGGTGACGAATTAAATGGGACTTCGTAAATTAAGTGAATGCAAAGATTTGTAGGAAGCTGCCATAATGAATACAACGTAAGGTGCTAAGATACAACAAATTTAATGTATGAAATGAAACATTCTTAGAAATAGATGAACTGAGAGAGGAGAAGAGAGTAGAGAGAGGAGAGAGAGAGAAAGAGAGAGAGAGAGAGAGCGAGAGGAGAGAGAAGAGAGAGAGAGAGAGAGAGAGAGATTAGACAGACTTCAAAAACGAGACCCTGTTCAGAAAGAGCAGAAGTGGGACTGACCAAAGGCGAAAACATGAGGTGAAAACATTGCGGTCAGGAAAATCCGTGAGAAAACCAAGCAAATCCCTCGGTGTCAGTTTGGAAGCGAACGTCCAGAAATTCTGTCATGGAAGAAAAAGGTGGGACAGGAGGGTAAATCTAACGAATGAGCAAACGCGGGAGAGAATAAAAAGTTCGTCAAAGGAGGTGGGCAAACGTGACACTTGACGCGACTGGAATCTTTTGTGAACGCGACGAAAGAGGCGAAGGTCCTTTTGGAACTCTTCAGATTCCGAAAGGTGTAAAATGTCCTTCATTCTGAGATACCAGTAAAAATGATATAACCTTACAGCTTTCAATCAAAGGAAAATATTGGACACAGAAGAGTGCTGGAAAAGGGGAACTTTCTGTCTAGGGTAACGACTTGTTAAAAGAAACGTTTGATGGCAAAATGGGTGATTTTAAAATATTCGCATCTACAACATTTATGGGATGTTCAGTCATCATTTACAAGGCACAGCTGTTAATCACTTTTGAAGAATATTCACCTGTATGTCAGTTTAATGTCAACTTCC
>NC_087207.1:29761408-29798766 GCF_015104395.2 Macrobrachium nipponense | reverse complement strand
TACTTACGTAGATTGTAGATTTGGATGATAAGAAACCTGATTAGGTAACCGAGAACTGAATACGCAACAGTCCGACACATTCAGTCCATCCACCGAAGATCATTATCATCGTCGAAGGATTCCTATTAAACTCGGGACAACTTTCTCTATTCTTGGTCATTGATCACTCGTATTCGCTCTTTCAAGAGCATGTAATATCGTCCTTTTATTAAGAAAACCTACGCGCGACCTTTGTTAACTTTTTTTTTTTCTATCTTTACCAATAAGGGAGATTCTTTTGGTACATTAACCTTATCGACGACATCCATTTCCATGCAGTAAGTATTTCATTATCGGATTATCTCCTTCATTGCTTTTAATTCGCCTGCTGGTGCTCGGCGGATCTTGCAACACTGTCATTCTTTCAGCGCTTATCAGGGTCTGAAATTCTTCTGTCGTTTAAATTCTGCTGTCAGTTGCCGTTTATTTCTATTCCGTCGGTAATTCTATCAGAAGTAGACACTTAAATAATATGAATTACGTTTCCATCTATAGATTTCGCTTGTGATTAATCCTTACTGATCAGGAATAATTGCGTTTCATTAAATTATACTGTTCTTTAATATCGAAGCAGTTATGTTCTGCAGATATCAAGACTGGGTCCGACATTGGGAATTGGTAACCTTGTACAAAATGTATATCTAAATAAAAAAGAAATAGGAAGAAGGGCAACAAATTAATGAGCCTCTACTACCTAATGTACTACCTAATGCATTTTTATGGAAAACAGTCTTTAAAATAAGTTGGTCTTTAGAGGAAAAAATACGATACTCATACTCGTAGGACACAATTGGGGGCAGCTTCATTTCTCATATAAGTGGCGACTTAACACTCGCAAGTTTTGCACTCAAATTAACAGTGGACCAAGAACGCTACTTTGTGGAACTCCAGACAAAATAGGTCTTTATTCACCTGTCTGTAAGGAAATCTTGGAGTAATCCTAAACCATATCCAATCAATCCAAGATTCCAAAGTTTATAAAATGCCCTGTGGTTTACTAAATCGAAAGCAGCCCTGAAATCTTTTTGAATTACTCTGCCTTTCGTGATCAACCACATTGAGCAAAGTGGCTTTGGGCTCTCGCCTGTTTTTATTCATCGTAAATTTCTTTTTTTATCTGATGATATTTACGAGGTGGCTTTCGAAGGAAGTAGTGAATGTGAACATGACTGACTATATTGTGGTCTGCGATGAAGTGCAGAAGCGAGAAAAACAAGACTACATTTGATGGAGGATATAGTATTTAGTCTTTATCATACTTTTGATGGAAGATATAGTATTCAGTCTTTGTCACACTTTTGATGGAAGATATAGTGTTTAGTCTTTGTCATACTTTTGATGGAAGATATAGTATTTAGTCCTTATCATACTTTTGATGGAAGATATAGTATTTAGTCTTTGTCATACTTTTGATGGAAGATATAGTATTTAGTCTTTGTCATACTTTTGATGGAAGATATAGTATTTAGTCTTTGTCATACTTTTGATGGAAGATATAAATAGTTAATTTTTATCATGTCTCATTAAAAAAAAACTTTTTTAATACCAAAATGAGACTGGATAGTCAATACGAAGAAACGACATATAATACATTTTGAAGGATTTAGGAGTTTTCCTCACCATTACAAAAACGGGTAATAATCACCTACAGAATTATATTAATGATCATTTCATACAGTTTAACTTAATTTGTGTGTGTGTGTGTGTATGTGTGTGTGTGTGTGTGTGTGTGTGTGTGTGTGAAGGTTGGACCATTAGTCTCGTAGCAGTGTTTCCAGTCAAATATGTAATTCCAAACACTATTTATATTTTTTCAGATTATTGTTTTATTGATAAAATGAAGGGTCGAAGGGAAACTCAATACATTGGAAAAATGAGAGAGGGAAGATTTTCACATTTATTTAAATTTCTCATATGTTGTTATTTTCTTTAAGACTTGTCATGCGCTTCCTGAAACAGTAGATTTTATATTGTATTTCAGACATTTTATTTTTTTCGCTGCCAGATTATAAGGCAATTGTTTTAATCTCTCTCTCTCTCTCTCTCTCTCTCTCTCTCTCTCTCATTTGAAGATTAAGTTTTATTTTATTATATGTTGTGTTGATTACCCCAAAAAAGCAATCGGAAAGAAGACTGCAATTTATTCGTCTGTCATAGAGGTAGGAAAATGCCGATGGAATTTTTCTTGCTTGAGTAACTCAGTGCAACGAGAGAGAGAGAGAGAGAGAGAGAGAGAGAGAGAGAGAGAGAGAGAGAGAGAGAGAGAGAGAGAGATGCACTAGGACTTTATGTGTGCGCTTTTGCCCTCTGGTGTTGCAATCTATTTGGGTAATGAAGAATCAGAAAATTCGTTTTTCTAATTATGATCTCTTGATTTTAAGTGTTATTCAATTTTATCTGATTTAGGAAATCATATTTCCTTGGATTTCGAATTTGGTTGTTGTATTTTCCTTTGTATTACCTAGTAAATTAAACCTGTTTAATTTCCAAAGTTTATATCTGGTTCCATTTTCTCGGTAAATGTTTTCCTAGGATTAGTTTTAATGTACTATGCACGTTAAAATAATCAGACAGGTATATAATGAAACGGATTCAACACTCGTCCCGAACCATTTATTGTCTCTTTTAATTTTTAATTCATATTTTAATTATATCAATAAGCCCAAACAACATGCCTATGTATCTGTTCCCCGTGATATTACTCCCTTACAATAGATAAGAGTGTATTTCAACAATAGTCCGTTATAACTCAATGGCGCCGAAGAAACTTCGCTATATGTTTTATTTGTTCATTGTCGGCTTGGCCTGCCACCTCGGTGGCCGCGAGTTCGATTCTCGGGCATTCCACTGAGGGGTTAGAGATGTGTAGTTCTGGTGATAGAAATTCCCTCTCGACGTGGTTCGGAAGTCACGCAAAGCCATTGGTCCCGTTCCTGAATACCCACTGGTTCCCTGCAACGTAAAAACACCATACAAACAAACAAACAAATGAAACGACTATATTGATATACGAATAATTTATCACTATTTAAGTAAACAAGCATAAAAACCCAATAGTAAAATTATATGTAAAATCTTTTGTCAAGATAATATCTGCGCGAATCCAAAATCTGTCTCGATTTATTTATGAGAACATTATTTATCATCGGTTATTAACGGTGTCAGGTTAATGGTGCTTGTTTCTCTTTCTCAAGAACTGGTACAAAGGACAATAGAGGGGAAGTTAAGGTAATTGCAAGATCATTATCACCCTTCCGAGGCTGCAGACGCTGCAATTGACTTCAGCATCAGAATAATTTCTGATTCGCTCTCCTCCATTACCGACATTTATATAAATCTTCAGCAGCTGTGATTCGGTGTTATTGCAGACCCTTCAGTGAAGATTATAGATCATCATAGCTTGCTTTAATACTAGAGATACATTGGGGAGGGGGGGAAGATATTTGAACACACATCTTTAAATGCAATCTCTAAGAGAAGCCCTGAAGTCCAGGTCATTCGTTAGATTACTTGTTGTCTCAAAGGTGACTATTATATATTTCTCTTTAAATCCTCCCGAGTTCGATTCTCGGCCCGGCCAACGCGGAACAAGAGAGATTTATTTCTGGTGATAGAAATACCTTTCTCGATATAATGTGGTTCGGATTCCACAATAAGATGTAGGTCCCGTTGCTAGGTAATCAATTGATTCCTAGTCACGTAAAAATATCTAATCCTTCGGGCCAGCCCTAGGAGAGCTGTTAATCAGCTCAGTGGTCTGGTAAAACTAAGATATACTTACTTACTTTAAATCCTTACAATGAATATATTAAGGATCAGCAAGACTGATCAAAACTGGATTCCTAAGATTAGCTACAAACAAAAGAAACGTCATCCATCTTCACAAATCTGATTGCAAACCCAACATGCACACAAATAACTATACACTAACGTTTCCTGTCTGATAACGTATTTTATTATTCTTATATATTATTTCAGTAGATGAAACCTATTCGCATGGAATAAGCCCACGGGGCCACCGACTTGAAATCCTAGCTTCCAATATATGTTGGTTTCAACCTCCCACCGCAGACCCCACACTGCAGCAGTAACTGATCATAATACAAAGCCAGTGATTTTCCATCCATCGCCTAGCGGGAGGCGCGAACCCATGATATCTGAGTGGCACACCACGACACTGACCAATATATCAGTGGAACCAGCTAAAATGAATTAACTGCTTTTGTCTTAGTTAATTACACGGCAGAGAGTATTATTTAATTTACCATTAGCTGTCCTGAATTATAAAAGTTATAAATTTTACAAATCGAAGCCTTTCATCGAGGAACTCATTCGAGCACTGACTGTTACAAGTTAAAATTGCAGACTGGAATGAATTAATGACAGCAGCCAGGCGAATGTGTAATTAAATCAATCCGAATTTTAAATCGCTCTCGTGCTCCTTTATTCATAGGTAACTGCATAGACTGATATCCGTCGTTCATCTGGTATTGATTGCATTTCATGGTTTATTTATGAAACGGCCTTCAACTTAGATCAACAAATTAGTGTGAAATGAACAGTTATAGCTCTGTAGGTTTGTCTGTGTCTGCTGTCATCTTCTCTCAAAGGGATCTCTTAGCTCTCATATTCTCTCTTCTCTCTCTCTCTCTCTTCTCTCTCCTTTTAGAAATTTGAGCATTTTCAGAGCGAGTAGAGCTCGTTACACATTAAACTACCAAAACTTATACATGTCATCATTGACCTTTGCATAATGAACATCATTGGCTTTTCTTAGTTTAAAACAAAGAGAGAGAGAGAGAGAGAGAGAGAGAGAGAGAGAGACCTTACCTTACAGACCTTACAGTTCGTTCGGGTTGCCCCAGGTCCCTCAGTGTGAGGCGCCTCTAATGTCTACCAGAGAGTTGCTAGTACATCTTCCGGTATATTTTGCATCTTCCAATCTTGGATGGTCTGGGATGCAGTTTAGATATTTGTCGAGCTTATTCTTAAACACATCTACGCTCACTCCTGATATATTCCTCAGATGAGCTGGCAACGCATTGAATAGACGCTGCATTATCGATGCTTGTGCGTGCGTAGTGGATTAATGTCCTGTGTGCTTTCCTTATTTTTCCTGGTATAGTTTTGGGCACTATTAATCTACCTCTGCTTGCTCTTTCTGATATTTTTAGTTCCATGATATTTTCTGTTATTCCTTCTATCTGTTTCCATGCCTGAATTATCATGTAGCGTTCTCTTCTCCTTTCTAGACTATATAATTTTAAGGATTGTAGTCTTTCCCAGTAGTCTAGGTCCTTAACTTCTTCTATTCTAGCTGTAAAGGACCTTTGTACACTCTCTATTTGTGCAATATCCTTTTGATAGTGTGGGTACCATATCATATTGCAATATTCAAGTGGACTACGAACATATGTTTTATAAAGCATAATCATGTGTTCAGCTTTTTCTTGTTTTGAAGTGCCGTAACAACATTCCTATTTTTGCCTTTACATTTTGCCAACAGAATTGCTATTTGATCATTGCATAACATGTTCCTATTCATTATCACACCAAGGTATATAACTGCTTCCTTATTTGTGATTGTCTCATTATTAGGTCCCCTATATGCATATAGCTTTCCTTCTCTGTCTCCATAATTTATTGATTCAAATTTATCAGAGTTAAATAACATCCTATTTTCCTCTGCCCAATCATATACTTTGTTAAGGTCTCTTTGTAGAGCGTTCCTATCTTCATCACAAGTAATTTCTCTACTTATTCTTGTGTCATCAGCGAAACTACTCACTGCCGAATCCTTAACATTACTGTCTATGTCTTCATCATAATAACAAACAATATTGCAGCTAGCACCGTACCTTGTGGCACACCGGATATTACCTTGGTTTCATCCGATTTCTCACCGTTTGCAATAACTATCTGTTTTCTGTTGTGTAAAAATTCTTTTAACCATCTTCCTACTTTATCTACGATATTGTGTTTTCTAATTTTCTTTGCTAATATATTATGGTCTACTTTGTCAAAAGCTTTTGCAAAGTCTAGATAAACCACATCTGTTTCATTTCCGCTTTTCATATTTTTGAATATGTTCTCACGGTGGACTAACAGTTGGGTTTGTGTACTTTTTCGGGTACGAAACCGTGTTGTCCTATATTGAAACAATTATTTTTTATTAAATGTTTCATAATATTTTTCTTCATTACCCTTTCATACACTTTCATAATATGTGATGTTAGACTCACAGGCCTATAATTACTTGCCTCTAGTCTTGATCCACTTTTGAAAGTAGGGGTGATAATGCTAATTTGTGCTCATCATAAATCTTGCCTGTATCTACACTTTGTCTTAATAATATTGCAAGTGGCTTTGCGATAGAATGAACTACTTTCTTTAACAAAATAGCAGGGACTCCATCCGGCCCTGCAGCAGCTCCATTTTTAATTTCATTAATTGCCTGCACAATATCAGCTTCATTAATTTCTATGTCAGCTAAATATTCACTATTTTCGTCCCTTACTTCTATATCATTATCTTCATTATCTATTCTAGGGGTGAATTCTCTCTTATATCGTTCTGCCAGTATGTTGCAAATTTCCTTTTTTTCATTCGTTAATCTCCTTCAATTCTCAGAGGGCCTATTTCTATTCTTCTTTCATTCATCTTCTTCGCATATGAGTATAATAGTTTGGGGTTTTGCTTGATATTTAATAGGGTTTTTTTCTTCCAAGTCCCGTTTTTCATTTTCTTTTGATTGTATAATCTTTTGTTCTGCATTTTCTATCTTACTTTTTAGTTCTATAACTTTCCATGCATTTTTTTTCTTTTGCAAGACCTTTTTTCCACTTTCTGATTTTCTGGAACAAGATCCTTCTGTCTCTTGGTATGCATGAATGATGTTTACTTTTCTTCTTCGGTATATATTTATCCACTATTTTCTCCAATATTTTATATAATATCTCCGTATTTACCCTTATGTTCATCACTTACGAAAATGTTATCCCAATCTTTGTTTAATTCTTCATTAATTTCTGACCATTTTATTTTTATTTTTACTGTAGAAGTTGTATTTTCCATATCCTTCCCACTTTTTCATTTCTTGCTTATCTCTATTTTCACTTGCTTTGGAATGAACTGTTTATTCTATGACATTATGGTCTGAAATACTCGCATTATAAACTATTATTTCTTTAACATAATTCATCTCGTTCACAAATACTAGGTCTAAAGTATTTTCCTTTCTTGTTGACAGGTGATTTATTTGTTAAATGTTTGTATTCTAGTAGCATATCTAATAGCTTTTCAAATTGCCTCTTATCTTCTGCACTACTATTACTCTCTTTTTTATATGTATAAGTACAACCACAATCTCCTATTCGTTCTTTCCATTCTACGAAAGGAAAGTTGAAGTCACCAGATAGGAGAATAGTCCAGTCCTTGTGATTTCTACATATATCATCCAATTTTTCAATTATTAAGTCAAACTCTTTAGTATTAGGAGGTCTATATATTACTATGTTCATTAATTTTTCAGATTCAAATTCTACCGCTATTAGTTCACATTCTGAGTTACTATATTTCTCATATATTTTTCCTTGTTTTTTGTCTTTCCCATATATTGCGGTTCCCCCTTGATTCCTATTTTTTTCTATCTAATCTATAAGTTTGGAACCCTTTTATTTGATCATCATTCCAGTCTCTTGGGAATACCAGGTTTCTTATATTCATTATATCTATTTTCTTTTCATTTTGGTTAGTTCTTCTAAGTACTCTATTTTTCTTTTTGAGTTACTCGTAACTAACACCCTCGCATTCATCACTATGATGGTTTGCGTGTTTTCTCCTTCATTTAATAATGGTAGTAATAAGGATTTTCCCATGTCTCTTTCCTGTTCTGGTATGTTGTTCTTTTTTTCATTTCCAGAAATTCTGACATTAAAAAATCCAACTTTTCCATAATATTTGATCTTCCTTCATCATAATTATTCATTTTGTGTCTGAATCTGCATTTTCTCCGTTTCTGCAATATCCTCTTGCATAATAAATACAGTTATCTCTTGAGTAGAATTTCGGAGCTGATGCTTTGAAATTTTTTGCTGACACCTCTGCATATCTCATTGGTGGTTTGCTTTTCTCTTTTACCTGATATTCTTGATTTCTCTCTTTATTTGTTTCTTTCTTATTTTGGATTTTATTACTTGGTTGGTTATTTATTTGATTATGATTCATGGCTACAGGGTGCATATATTTCGCATTTTTTGTCGAACTTACATCCTTTTCCTTCTTTTAGGTTTTTACATATTTTTGGATGCAGATCTCTGCAATCATCCCATAGCCATCTAGTATGCACATTTACCATATATTTCATAGTTGTGACATACCTTAGGATGTTTGTAGTAACATCTTTCTCCAAATCTGCAATTCCCTCTTTTCAAAAGGTTGCAGATTTTGTCTTTCTTGTCTATTTTTTCCTCTTTCCCGTCATTGTGTAGATCTGGGTAGAGCCTCTTCGGGATTTGCTTTTCTGTTGTCATATCGTAATTTATTTCTTCGTAGGTATGCTGTTTTTTTATTGCCTCATATGTAGTATCAATGAGTATCTCTGCATCCATACTTTTATCTTGTTCTTTGTTTTCCTTATTTTTTTTTTTCTGTCATTTCATTTTTGTTTACTTCTCTTCCGTTTTCCTCTTCTTCTTCTTCTTCTTCTTCTTCCTCTTCCTCTTCTTCTTCATCCTCAACTATTTGTACATTCAATCTTGATTTAATAACATTGTCATCCATGATAGACTGTTGAACAAAAAATTCTTTTATCTTTTCTCAAATCTTGCATTACCTCAGCACACTGTGGATGGGTCGGAATGTTGCATGCAGCACATTTTCTGATTAGGTTTTGTGGATTGACTATGCTATACCAAACCTTACACATTTTGCATGCTTTTGGCATTCTTTTTCCTAATGCATCAATTAGGATATTCACAAGATTCACCTTATTCATTTTCTTTGTCGGAATATGTTGGTTTATGTATATTTTCTTTATGAGTCTCTTGACCACTTGGATTTTATTTGGAACTTCTTCAATTATTTTCAGATGTTTTCATTAGATTTGTTTCCAGTTTGAAGGATTATATCCTTCTAATATATCTATGAATGCTTTTGTATCTTTTTGGTTAGGACTGTTGCTGATTTCATAGATGAGAAATGCCAGTTCCCTTCCTGCTACCTCATCGTATTGCGAATCCGCCAAGCAAGCTAAATTACGCCACTTCTTCCCGCAGTTGGAACTTACTGCCATCTTGTTCTGATTACAGTATTTACACTTGATAAACTAACTTAGAAGACGCTTTATCCCTACTATTTCCACACACTAATCTTATCACCGATAGTTTCACGAACACTTCTAGATATTTCTCAAATTCTAGTCGTATGTTAAACTTGTGATATCTGTTGATTAATCTGACTTCACGCGGGTACGTCTCACCAAGCAAGATGAGAGAGAGAGAGAGACAGACAGACAGACAGACAGACAGACAGACAGACAGAGAGAGAGAGAGAGAGAGAGAGAGTCAACGTTTCATTGTCTTGGCAAAGCTCAAGTCCACGGTATTAAAACTATCCTAGGTTAGTTTTGGAGAATGTGTTTTCATCACTATAGCAAATAAAAGAATTTCAATCTTACTGGAATTCATCCATTCAATGTATCTCTGTTAAAAACTCAGTAATTGTGAATATCATTTTAATAAATATCCCTGATGGTTGAATTCTTTCCTGATCTGATCTCAAAATATGTTAATCTTGTTGTCAGATAAAACTAGGGTTTCATATCTTTGAGTCAAAAATTAACAATACATTTTTATAACTAGGCTGAACATTAAATTATTCTTTCTTTAAGCTGTGTATTTGGAATTTATAAAGCATATTATCAGTCACTAGAAGTTTCAGTCGGAAATTTCTGCTTGAATTTGTAATGATCCACAAATCTGTAATATAAAATTGTCACCTTCATAGTGACAATGGGAAGAAACTGAAACACTATAGTTATTTTTTTTCTAAAGTATTAATCAGGAAACTCAGATCTGTGATCTTGGTTTATCTATAATGGCAGTTTAGGGGTGAAAGCAATTAAGATGCCTTGTAAACATATTATTGATGACGAGATCAGATCCGTGATGATTGTGTCATTGACAAAGTGATAAATTTTTTCGATACCTTATTATTATTCTTTTATTCAGACTTTGGGATCTCTCCAGCCAGATGGAGTTTCAAATATGTTGCAAGAAAAGAGTCCTAACTTCAGACTATTAAGGTAAAGTGCAGAAACAAATATTCAAATGTAGTAGAGAACAAATTTGAATTTAGAATTAGTTTTGAGTAGTTTTTGCTAAGAAGACATTCCGATAAACTGGTTTAAAGACTAGTTTGCCGAGAGATTCATTGGTATATAAGTTATATGAAAATGCGACATGAGCCAGCTGTATATAATGGGGCATATGGGAATTTTAAATAAAAGGAACATTGTCCGCTAAGTGGGTTGCAGTGGGTTGCGATTTTTGAAAAGTATGTTACATTTACGCTGTTAATGGGATTAATGCCAAGTATTTGAAATAGATTAAGTAAATTTCTGATAAATGCATGTAATTCTCTTTGTTGAATGCTTAGTCTTGAGGTAGCATATTTTTTTTTTTTTTTTTTAAGATTATGCTCTTATATGCAAAGAAAATGTTTAAATGTTACTTTCAGTACTTTTGGTAACAATGGTTAATAAGGGAATATTTTAGATCTTGAATTTAACAGATAAAGAAGGCGTTCTAATTAGTTCTAACGTTTTTTATATTGCATTGCCGTCTGTGTACTTCTATTTGGTCATCAGTCTTGTACGAACAGTGAAAAAAAGTTAAGTGTATGGTTTTCTGTTTCGAATTGCGGCGTCAGAAAAAGCTGAATTCGTCAGGGCCAATAGACAATAATTTACTAGACAATTGATATTGTATAGAGGGCATGTTTAGATACGAATATATAAGGTTACCCGTGGCAACGGACACCCTTAGTGATTGTGTCGTTTACCGAGTCCATCGTCAAGGAAAATCCGATTAGTCAGTTGTTGGTAGATCGATTTCTTAAATGTATTTTGATGTTTTACCTTAAGCTTTAAATGATTATGAAACAGATTTGCTTTAATTGCTTTCACAATAAATTTTTAGTATATTTTTACTTTAAATCTCTAGAAAAAAAACTTATGGGAGTGTTTGCGGAACTTTTAGTGGCACTGGATACAATCGAGACATAACCAGTTGCTATGATTACGACCGGATTTCGCGCTTTCATGGTTATCTATTTCCATTAGAAAAAAAGAAAGAAAAAAAGGATAATGCTCTGGAGAGATAAGAGGTTTTAGCTATTCCTAATTTTTGTACTGGAAAGTGTTTAATTATTAGCAAATGATAAATAAATTGCATAATGAGAACGTTAGAGCAACTCATTCCTAAAAGATGCTAATCTCTTACTTATAAAATGGAGTGGAATATTAACATTGCACATTCATGGAAGTGACGTTATCTGGGAAGAGCACAAAATGCGGGTTTACGTGTTATACTTGTTAAAATTAGCATTAATAATATTCAACATATATTGTTTAATCAGGCTTTGCTTTTTTTTTTTCAAAATTTTCACATGTAACAAATTACAAAGGATATGACACGTTATGTGTTGAAAAATTTAGACAAAAAATGATCTCATTTATGATATGCGTCATAGAGAGAGAGAGAGAGAGAGAGAGAGAGAGAGAGAGAGAGAGAGAGAGAGAGAGAGAGAGATGCCTTCCATTCACTTTAATCTCAGATTTTTCTATAATAATAGAGCAAGAAAGATGAAGACAAAGATACGTCGTCCAAGCTTGCCAAGATTTATTTCAAGGGTTCGACTTTGGAGAGAGAGAGAGAGAGAGAGAGAGAGAGAGAGAGAGAGAGAGAGAGAGAGAGAGATTGTGTTTTAGGGAGAGAGAGAGAGAGCGAGCGAGCCAGCAACAATCAACTTTTGACCACTTTTTTAACCTTTCAAAATTCTGAATGCTGACTTGACGGGCTGGCATTGAAATATTTCTCTGACATGATGGAAAATGCCAGCAGGCTGGGAATGTCACGAAACTTTTTTAATAGAACCAAAACAAAATAATGTGGGACTGAGAGTGCTAACTGACTAGCGTGTAAACAAATGAAAGAAAAGGATTTGCAGTATATATCAGTCCTTATCGTGCCATCCAACGCATTCATTTTTTGTGGATGGAATAAAAAAGAAAAAAGAAGTTGCACATTTGTGAAAGTGTGTTTGGCAGTCTTATTATATTATGTTTTTACTATTCGTTTCCCCCAGCTGATGATGATGGATGAAAAAATCGAAAATAAAAAAAAATTACTTTTATTCTTATCAAATGAATATGTGGTTCACAGTTACTCTTCCTTTTTATTTTGAAACTCATTTCTCACGATATTTTCTTTTTGACTCGGAATATATAGAAAAAGTGTAGGAAGACCTGCCCGAGAAAGAATTACGTGAAATTGTTGCATTTACGGTATACAAGGTGTACATAAAGTCCCAGTACCGTTCTGAGCAATAAATTCCTCATTATTATAAAAAAAATTAATGCTATCTTTTTAAACGCATAATGTTCGACTGACAGTGAAAAGTTCATTGCATTTATTCACGTTAGCATGCGAAAATATCATCGAATCCTTTTTTTTCTTTGTTTTGGCGACGGTGACTTTTAGTTATGAAAAAGCCCTTATTATCAACAATAAGATTAAACTTTACAAGCTAAATATTGTATACTGAAGTAAGCACAGATATCTTCAATGGTTAATGACGAATTTTTATATGACATCGTTACTTACTTGCGAGCGCGCAACCAGATGCACATGGGCGCGCAAAGAAATCCACGAAAAACCCACACCGACGTTCACCCACCACACTCACACGGACACAACCACAGCCTTGCACACAGACCTACCCACAGGCGTATGTATGTATATATTAGGAATTAAATGTATAAATATATATCTTAATATTTATGTGCATGTGCTTATATATATCAAGAGGTTAATTTATTCCTTTCGTCCGGTATCATTGATGGGAAATATAACGTAACGCCAGAGGATACTATAAACGTAATTGGCAGGTACAACTAAGATTATTGATGACTCAGTTATGTTCTGAACTGCTCGTTCACTCCTGGAAAATGTAATCTAACACTAAAAACAATTGGCCTTGAATGGAGGAACGAGAGATCACAACAAAGATAAGAGAAAAAACTATGACAGAAGCCCGATATTACTGAGGAAAGAGGAATTTACATAAAAGCTGGACTTTAGTTTTAAATGCACTATATTTACATTCATATACATAGGTCCAGGAACTAATAAGGTGGTTGATTGTCGATCCAACGGAAACATGTGGCTAGGGCAACTAGACATGGAGTTCAGAATTTTGCACAAACGGGTTATTGAAATGCAAAGCTTATTCCAATAGGTTCCCAAGTTCTCCCACAATCAGGCACAGTGCTTGTCTGCAAAGATATTATATCGTAGCGTAAGTACTAAGGTGAGGGAACACGTGAGCGAGCGTTACACATTACTTTCTTTCAATCAAAAAAATTTACAAACTGCTCAGAGGGAATGGAAATGACTGGGAGTTTACAGAAGGAACTATTACTTTGCTTGAATTAACTAGGGGATGTTTAGTAGTATCACAAGGGGAGTAATCACAGCATTGAACCAAGACTGGGGGAGTGAGAAGCTAAACAAAGGAGGGGGAAAGTCGTTTTGGAGGAATGGAAATGAAATACAGACAAAAGGCAAAAGAATTCCCTGGCTGAACTGGAATTTACTCACACAGTATGGAAATCCTGGGCTTGGTAGTCTTCTTATCTGCTGATATTTCTGTGCACTATGGAAGTATAAAAATACTTTGGATTTCCCCAGAGGAGGCAGGGGGATCAGAAAGGGGTGAAGTGGTGTCTGCAGGGCGAGGTAGCAGGAGATTCTGAGCTCTCCTATTTCTGAGGTGCTTTTGAGGGCAAGCTGCTGGGTCCCTGCCCTTTTTAAAATTTCTCTCGGTAAGCGCTGCCCCCAATCTGTATTTTCCCTGTGGGGGTAAATTCAGGACAGCCAATGGGAACAAAGATAGCTTGTCTAGAGAATGGAGGCTTTCAGTTCAAAAGGGCAACTTATATAGACGGAGATGAATGAGTCTTGTTATGAGAAATCTTAACTTTCCTTGGTTCTGGCTAAAAATCTTGAACACTTACTATATATATGATAAAACTGCTGAACTCGACCCATCTGAAAAATGCCCAGAATACCAGGTAAATGATGAACGTTTATTGCTTAGTTTTCTTTTATCATCCAAATATGAGAATGACTGCCCTAAGAACAAGACACCAAACAATCTCGGCAGGAGACAAACATTGTGAGATTAAACTCATTGTTATTTGGACCTAAATTCAGAAAGGAAAAATTCTGCTCTCTTTTCCTAGTTTACACTTACATCGGAAAAGAAGGTCAATGCTAATGCTGATCTTGTGCTCTGAAGAAAATGCTGCATAAAGGTCTTTTGTTTGAAATTATAGTTTAATTCTCTCTCTCTCTCTCTCTCTCTCTCTCTCTCTCGCTCTCTCTCTCTCTCTCTCTATCTCTCTCTCGCTCTTCTCGTCTCTCTCTCTCTCTCTCTCTCTCATAAATATATTATATATATATATTATATATGATAATATATGGGCGGTGGAGTATTATATATATATATTAGTATTCATACTATATAGAATATGAGGAGAGGAGAGTGGAGAGAGAATTAAACTATAATTTAAAACAAAAGACCTTTATGCAGCATTTTCTTCAGAGCACAAGATCAGCATTAGCATTGACCTTCTTTTCCGATGTAAGTGTAAAACTAGGAAAAGAGAGCCGAATTTTTCCTAAAAGAAAAAAGCAAAGTTAACAGCCAGGCCATATATATACAATACGCTGCATGAGGTGCACTGACGGCACTATTCCCACTACGCCTGCGGGGAAGAGAGAGAGAGAGAGAGAGAGAGAGAGAGAGAGAGAGAGAGAGAAGGAGAGTCAACCACCAATACCTTTGATCTCCTCTGCGGATTTTCGAATGGCATTCCAAGATGCCCTTTCGAAGTCTATCCAGTGATCCGCGAAGAAATGCCCAAGTTCCTCTCTTATACAAATGAGAATATTGCATAATATATATCGGCTTCTCGTAAAAATATATTCTGAATGCTATTTAAGAGAGGAATATATATATATATATACACACATATATATCTATAATATATATATATAATATATATATATATATATATATATATATATATATATATGTATTTATATATAATATATATATATATATTATATTATATTTAGATAATATATTATATAATATATTATATACATACATTATAACATATATATATATATGTGTGCGAGTGTGTGAATGTGTGAGTGTGTACCCGTGCTTGCGTGCTTGTGTGTGTGTGTGTATGTATGTTATGTATATTGTATGTATGTATGATATATATAACATATTAATAAGATATATTATTATATATTATTTTATATGATAATATGGTATATATATATATATATTATTATATATATAATATTATATAATTTATATATATTGTATATATATACATACTACATATATACATACATACACACACACGCACAAGCACGCAAGCACGGGAACACACTCACACATTCACACACTCGCACACATATATATATATGTATATGTATGTATATATATATATATATATAATATATATATATATATATATATATATATATATATATATATATATATTTATTTATTTATATATATATATGTATATCTAATAAAAGGAGCCCATAAAAACACCAAAATAGAGAAAAAGTACTATATTTCAGAGACTGCTGTCTCCCTCTTCAGGTAGATGAATGAGAAAAGTTCACAGAAAAGGTGGTATTTATACCAAGAGGTCCATCCACAAACAAGCCATTTTAAGTCACCCCCGCTGATAATCTTCCTCTAATCTTCTTAAGGGTTGGTTGAATGAAGACGTTGTCGATCGTGTCCGAAATCCATCCTCCTTTTGAGATGTTCATTACCTGCCTCTCTTTATTAAGGCTATTCCATCATTTGACTCTTGTACCGGCAGTTGCTGCTATAAATTACACGTGACAAATTCCAGTTTATTCTATGGTTATGTTCATTTATATGGTTGAAAATAGCCGAGTTCTGTTGTCCATACCTAACTGACCGTTTGTGTTGTATTAATCTCTGGGGAAGGGATTTACCTGTAAATCCGATGTAAGATTGGTCACAGTCCTGGCATGGGATTTCGTATACCCCAGAGTCCTTTGGAGATGTCTTTTGTTGGACGTTAATTCAGGGATTTGGCTAAGGTGTTTGGGTAAGTAAATACAAAAGGGTTCGATTTTCCGAGGGGGTTGGTTATTCTCTTAATCGTGTCCAGGTGGGGAATTATTATTTTATTGTTGGGTGTATCTCTGGTCTTGTCTTTAGGGGGTCGGTAGAAAATTACGTTAGCTTTTATTTGTGAATTGCTTTCTCAATTATATGGTCCAGGATATTTTAAAGACGGAAAGTTGCTTGCGAATTAGTTTAAATTCTTTTTCCAGGAATTCTGGGGAACAAATTCGTAAGGCTCTTAAGAACAAGTTACTAGCTACACCTATTTTTGATAGAAATGTCATGATAGCTAAAGTAGTGAATGTATGAAAGTGAGAACGTTGGTTTTAGCTATCATGACATTTCTATCAAAATAGGTGTAGCTAGTACTGTTAACTTGTTCTTAAGAGCCTTACGAATTTGTTCCCCAGAATTCCTGGAAAAAGAATTTGAACTAATTCGCAAGCAACTTTCGTCTTTAAATATCCTGACCATATATTGAGAAAGCAATTCACAAAGCTAACGTAATTTTCTACCGACCCCCTAAAGACAAGACCAGAGATACACCCAACAATAAAATAATAATTCCCCACCTGGACACGATTAAGAGAATAACCAACCCCCTCGGAAAATCGAACCCTTTTGTATTTACTTACCCAAACACCTTAGCCAAATACCCTGATTAACGTCCAACAAAAGACATCTCCAAAGGACTCTGGGGTATACGAAATCCCATGCCAGGACTGTGACCAATCTTACATCGGATTTACAGGTAAATCCCTTCCCCAGAGATTAATACAACACAAACGGTCAGTTAGGTATGGACAACAGAACTCGGCTATTTTCAACCATATAAATGAACATAACCATAGAATAAACTGGAATTTGTCACGTGTAATTTATAGCAGCAACTGCCGGTACAAGAGTCAAATGATGGAATCGGCCTTAATAAAAGAGAGGCAGGTAATGAACATCTCAAAAGGAGGATGGATTTCGGACACGATCGACAACGTCTTCATTCAACCAACCCTTAAGAAGATTAGAGGAAGATTATCAGCGGGGGTGACTTAAAATGGCTTGTTTGTGGATGGACCTCTTGGTATAAATACCACCTTTTCTGTGAACTTTTCTCATTCATCTACCTGAAGAGGGAGACAGCAGTCTCTGAAATATAGTACTTTTTCTCTATTTTGGTGTTTTTATGGGCTCCTTTTATTAGATGGAACTCTGTTGTTACAGAACATATATATGTATATATTATATATACATATATATTCCTCTCTTTAAATGGCATTCAGAATATATTTTTACCGAGAAGCCGATATATATTAAGCAATACTCTCATTTATATAAGAGAGGAACTTGGGCATTTCTTCGCGGATCACTGGTTAGACTTCGAAAGGGCATCTTGGAATGCCATTCGAAAAATCCGCAGAGGTAGATCAAAGGTATTGGTGGTTGGACTCTCCTTCTCTCTCTCTCTCTCTCTCTCTCTCTCTCTCTCTCTCTCTCTCATTCCCCGCAGACGTAGTGGGAATAGTGCCGTCCGTGCACCTCATGCTGCGTATTGTATATATATGGCCTGGCTGTTAACTTTGCTTTTTTCATTTAGGATAAAATATCAAGTTTTGTTGTTAAATAATTTTTTTTATTATAATTTTTTTTACTGAAAACTTCTTATCCGTGCTTTTTTTCCCTTTAAGATAATATATCCAATTTTGCTGTTAAATAGTTTATTTATTTATTTATTTATTTATTATTTTTTTCATTTTTTTTTTTTTTGCTCTATCACAGTCCTCCAATTCGACTGGGTGGTATTTATAGTGTGGGGTCCCGGGTTGCATCCTGCCTTCTTATGAGTCCATCACTTTTCTTACTATATGTGCAGTTTCTAGGATCACACTCTTCTGCATGAGTCTTGGAGCTACTTCAGCCTCTAGTTTTTCTAGATTCCTTTTCAGGGATCTGTTGGATCGTTGCCTAGTGCTCCTATGATTATGGGTACGATTTCCACTGGCATATCCCATATCCTTCCTATTTCTATTTTCAGATCTTGATATTTATCCATTTTTTCCTTCTCTTTCTCCTCAACTCTGGTGTCCTATGGTATTGCGACATCAATGAGTGATACTTTCTTCCTGACTTTGTCAATCAACGTCACGTCTGGTGTGTTTGCACGTATCACCCTATCCGTTCTGATACCATAGTCCCAGAGGATCTTTGCGTGATCGTTTTCTATCACTCCCTCAGGTTGGTGCTCGTACCACTTATTACTGCAAGGTAGCTGATGTTTCTTGCACAGGCTCCAGTGGAGGGCTTTTGCCACTGAATCATGCCTCTTTTTGTACTGGTTCTGTGCAAGTGCCGGGCATTCGCTTGCTATGTGGTTTATGGTTTCATTTTTCGTATTGCACTTCCTACATATGGGAGAGATGTTATTTCCGTCTATCGTTCTTTGAACATATCTGGTTCTTAGGGCCTGATCTTGTGCCGCTGTTATCATTCCTTCAGTTTCCTTCTTTAGCTCTCCCCTTTGTAGCCATTGCCATGTGTCATCGCTGGCTAGTTCTTTAGTCTGTCTCATGTATTGTCCGTGCATTGGTTTGTTGTGCCAGTCCTCTGTTCTGTCTGTCATTCTCCTGTCTCTGTCATTTCTCCTATCTCTGTATATTTCTGGGTCTTCGTCTACTTTTATTAGTCCTTCTTCCCATGCACTCTTTAGCCACTCGTCTTCACTGGTTTTCAGATATTGCCCCAGTACTCTGTTCTCGATGTTGACGCAGTCCTCTATACTTAGTAGTCCTCTCCTTCCTTCCTTTCGTGTTATGTATAGTCTGTCCGTATTTGCTCTTGGGTGTAGTGCTTTGTGTATTGTCATATGTTTCCTGGTTTTTCTGATCTACGCTGCGGAGTTCTGCCTTCGTCCATTCCACTATTCCTGCGCTGTATCTGATTACTGGCACTGCCCATGTGTTTATGGCTTTTATCATATTTCCGGCGTTGAGTTTTGACTTGAGTATCGCCTTGAGTCTCTGCATATATTTTTTCCTGATCGTGTCCTTCATCTCTTGGTGTTTTATATCCCCTCCTTCCATTATTCCCAGGTATTTGTATCCTGTCTCATCTATGTGTTTGATGTTGCTCCCATCTGGTAGCTTTATCCTTCAGTTCTGTTACTTTGCCTTTTTTGTATGTTGACTAAGGTGCATTTTTCTATTCCAAACTCCATCCTGATGTCCCCAGATACAATCCTTACAGTCTGGATTAGGGTATCTATTTCCTTGATACTCTTACCATACAGCTTGATGTCGTCCATGAACATCAGATGGTTGATTCTGTTGCCTCTTTTCTTGAGTTGGTACCCGGCATCCATCTCCTGTAGTATTTTTGTCATGGGAATCATGGCTACTATGAAGAGTAGTGGGGACAGTGAGTCGCCCTGGAAGATCCCTCTCCTGATATTAACCTCTGCTAGTCTTATTCCAGAGCTTGTAAGTATTGTATTCCAGTTGCGCATTGTATTTTTTGAGGAAGCTGATGGTGTTTTCCTCTGCCCCATATATTTTCAGGCATTCTATTAGCCATGTGTGTGGTATCATGTCGAAGGCTTTCTTATAGTCTATCCATGCCATGCTTAGGTTGGTTTTCCTTCTCCTACTGTTCTTCATTACCATTTTGTCTATCAGGAGCTGGTCTTTTGTGCCCTTACACTTCCTTTTGCAGCCTTTCTGTTGGTGGGGGATGGTGTTTGTCTCCTCTAGGTAGTTGTATAGCCTTTCACTGATGATACCTGTTAGTAACTTCCACATTATTGGTAGGGCAGGTGGAATAGGCCTGTAGTTACTGGCTTATATTTCCCTTACTCTTGTCTTTTTGTACTAAGGATGTTCTTCCTGTGGTCATCCATTTGGGTGCATGGTGATTTGAGATACAATGCTGGAGTTGTTCTGCTATTCGTGGGTGTAGGGCCTTGAAGTTTTTGAGCCAGTATCCATAGACTTCATCGGGACCTGGGGCTTTCCAGTTTGGCATTTTCTTTAGTTGGTGTCTGACTGTGTCTGTCGTGATCTCTGTGAATCTATGTTTTATTCTCCTTGTTTATTCTTCCTTGACTTCCTGGAGCCATGTTGCATGTTTGTTGTGTGATACCGGATTGCTCCATATGTTTTCCCAGGTGGTTGTCTTCCCCTCTTAGTTGGCTGTATAGTCTTTTCTGGTTGGTTCCGAATAGTTTGTTCTGTTGGTATCCTTTATTCCTGTTCATGTACCGTTGGATCTTATGTGCTTTGGCCTTAAGCCTCTGTTTTACATCTTCTATTGTGTTGTTTAGTCCCCTCTCTTGTACTTTGTAATTCTCGTTGTGTTCCTCCCTTGTTTTCTTGCTTCTTAGCCTGGTGATGAGATGGTCAGATCTCATCACTATGATTTGCTTTTCCAGGCGCCTTTTCCAAGGAGGTTGCTGTTTTGGTTTCTGTTGGGTTGGTTGTGCTGGTGGTGTTTGTGTTCGAATCCCCATCAGTTCTGCTACTAATCTTGCTCCTGCATATGCCAAGTTATTTGTTTCTGTGATACTGGTGGTGAGTATTATGCCCATTATTTCATTGACCTCACTTGTTTTCTCCCTTAATTTCTTGGTGTTGTAGGCTTTCATGGAGGGGATCTTTGTTCTCTCTGTATCTGGCTCCATCCATTGTCTAATCTTTTCTACCCATTCCGTCCTCTCTGTTACTTCGTCGGTGTTTCTTCGTGTGTCGTTGTTTGATACCTCATCCTCCCTGTCGTCTTCTGTGGCATCGTCTCTCAGTTCGTCTTCGTGTAATTCGAAGTTCTTCTCTTTCTGTTGGGGAGAGCCAGTTCTTTTTCTTTATGTTCCTTACTTGGTCTGCCAGCCTCTGCTCTGTTTGGGGGGTGTTATTCTATTCCTCATTCCAGATGTTGACCAATCTTCTTCTATATCCTCTCTCCGTCGGGTTGCTTCTGATGTAGCATCTCCATATTTCCTTATTTTCTTCTCTTGTCCATTTCTTCCTTTTTGTTTCTGTAGCTCCAATCTCAGGCTGTTGATTACTGTGGTGATCAGTTGCTGGATGACGACCTCCAAGTACCTGACCGTCTTCCCCTTCAATTGGGTTGAATACCTGGTTGCCGGACGAAGCTCCTCTGTTGCCAGAGGTTCCATTTACGTCGTTGTCGTTTATTCCTTCATTTCTTTCCATCATTGCTGAGTTTTGCTATTTAACCCATAGCTGGACCCTACCCCATCAGGGATAGGTACTCATTTACAGCTGAGTAGACTGAGGAAATTATGGAGAGCGGTCACCCATCCAACGACTGACCAGCCCCAATGTGTTGCTTAACTTGACTTAGGTCCATTGACGACCTAACCCACCCCTCCACGGTGCCACATTTTATTATTATTATTATTATTATTATTATTATTATTATTATTATTATTATTATTATTATTATTATTATTATTATACTGAAATCATCATATCCGTTAACGTATAAATATTGGCAATTCTTTTTGATCGAGGGGGATTTAGCTATATCGAGATTTTTCCATTAAATTCTGTGTTGCCAAATAACGTCCACATGAAACTGTGTTTTGGCAATTTCAGACTCGCAATAACTTTTCCCTTTTGGGCAAATATGTTCTTCCTGTGTGATACCATTCTTATCATATACCTTTGGAGAAACCCCTTTCAATTACTTTAGTTCACTGTCATTTACAAATGTTGATATTTACAGTAAATGAGTTACATTTATCTAGAGTATGAATAAATAATTGTTGGTAGGTAAATGTGTCAGCGTACTTACGAAGAGATTTATAATTCATTTGCTGTAACTACGCTTAGCTAAATATATATGTTTTTTAAGTACACGTGTGTTTGTTGGCGCGTACATGATATATGTCCGAACTACAGAACATTTGCAAATTAATTGTTTCACTTTTTTCGTATTACGTAAATTATATACCTTAATATACATTTGATGGCCTAATCTAATGTGTATACGAAATAACATATGGGTAAATGGCGACCAAAATATGTGAATGCCATAGAAAGAAGAAAACTCAACATTTAAGGGTTTTAACTTTTTCCATTGAGATTTTCAATTTCCATTGAGCACTCCATCCCTCACGCCAAAATTTTCCATTCTGTCTCGCGACTTCTGTCCTATGCTGGACATTCCATTTGCATTCTTTCCTCGCCTTTCTCTCTCACTTTTTCCAGCATTTTGCCCACGGCTTCTTCTTCTTCTTTTTCTTTTCTTCTTCTTCTTCTTCTCAGAGACTCGTACACAGACGATCGAAAACTGATGTTCGTAAATGCATATATATATATATATATATATATATATATATATATATATATATATATATATATATATATAGATATATATATATCGAAAACTGATGTTTGTAAACACATACATATACATATATATATATATATATATATATATATATATATATATATATATAGTCGAAAACTGATGTTTGTAAATACATACATATACATATTATATATATATATATATATATATATATATATATATATATATATATATATATCATATATACATATATATATATATATAATATATATATATATATATTATATATAGATATATATATATATATATATATATATATATATATATACATACATACATATAGTATATAATATATATATATATATATATATATATATATATATATTATATTTATAGATATACATACTATAAATATATTATACATATATATAAATATTATACTACATATATATAAAAATATATATACATATATATAAAAATATATATACATATGTATATGTATATATATACATATATTTTATATATTTAAGACTTTACGAAATAGATAAATACTTTCGTTGTCGAAAAACACAAGGTGTTGCCTTTTGCAGTGAAAAATTAAAAAACAATAACTTTCGAAAATAACCCAATCCTTCACTCTTTCTTTTTAGTTATCTATCCGTGTATCTTTCTCTCTTTCTGTTTATCTATCTATATATATATTATGAACCCTCAATGGTTCCTCAGGTTCTTTAAGTTTTAGAACATTCGGGATTAGAAAAACTAGCAGAGATAGAGCCCAGCAACGGAGAGAGGAACTAAACAAACAAAATAAAGTTACCTTGAACTAATCTATTACAATTACGTATTTACACCTTTATACAAATGAGTCAGTAAGTCAGTCAATACCCTTGAAATCAGGTCCTCCATTATTGGATACATAAGTTATTTAAAAGCAGCACAACAGTCCATAAATCAAAAATTTAATCACTCAAAGGTCTGTACCAGAATTAATATTACTTCAAAGTTAAACAGAACATTTACATAATTATATGCAACGTTATTGAAATAAATAATCAGGCACAAAATTAAACACATTCAAAATGAGCCAGCAGCATTACTCCAAATTATTAATATACTCAAAATTAGTTAGCATCTAAATAAAACAAGCATCAAAATTAACCATAAATATAGAGCTAACCACCAACACTTAAATCATATAACCACAAGCGCTTAAATAATTCAAAATATGAAAATAATGAACATCCTAAGTAAGCAGTAAAATATTACATTACTTAAATGTGCGACTTCTAAACCATTCTGAGAATTGGGCACAGCAAGGCATCATTAGGTCAACCTACAAAGGCCACACTCCACCTAAGGAGATTACAGCTTACGACACAGCAACAACAAAATCCTATACACTGGGTCATCAATACAGCTCCACGCTGCTAATGAGGTTACCCTCCACACACTGTCGCTCCCCAGCTGACAAAAATACCCCAATGATGCCCAATGGAGCCACACGGTCGCACTCGACAAGTCGTCCTCTCGACGACGAAAACACACTAATGCTGCCGACCTCCAACTCAAAGTCATACTCCGTGCGACGGCTTCACACCAAATAACCAGGTGTCCCGTACCTGACGCGGACTAATACTGGTCCACAGGTAAGCATACCTAACTGACTGACTGACTGACTGATTAAAATCAGACATCGTCCGACACACGTCAACCTCACTTGACCCCGCCCCCCCCCCCCCCCCCCCCCCCCACCCCCCCTCCCCCCTCAAAAAAGAACAGGTTAATGGTTATAAGTAAACAATCAATACTAAGAAACAAGCGGAATACGCTTGTTCCAACAGTGCCACTTAACCTGACACATACACACACACACATACACACGCACACACACACACACACACACACACATATATATATATATATATATATATATATATATATATATATATCTATATATATATATATATAGTCGTGTGCGTATGTGTGTGTGTGGGCGCGTGTGTATGTATATGACGAAGTGTTACAATTTATTCGGACGCGTTTTGCATTCAGTTGAATGCATCCGCATGGTTTGTACAATAAATAATGGCCAATATAAATTATGTGAATTTGCAAGTTGTCTAAAAATAATTTACAAAGTAATTAAAATAAAATCCAAAATTTCACGAGAACCACCTACCATGACAAGAGATAAACAAAAATTAAAAGAATGTCCACAAAAACTATATGTTTTAAGAAAGATGCAAGGGAGTGGAGGTGGACTGGCTGTTCAACTGCGGAACAATTGTTTAATGAATAGACTCTGGCGGGACAACAACTAATTTTATTTTCTGACTGAACTTTAAATTAACTTATGTCCTTTTAATTTCTCGTGGTATTTAGTCAATTTTTAGTGTATCTTTACGCATGTGTGAAATTTTGGTTTTCATTTTAACTAGTTTGTAAATTATTTTTAGACCACTCGCAAATTAACATAATTTATATTGGCCATTACAAACCATGAGGATGCATTCAGCTGAATGCGAAACGCGGCGGAATAAATTGCAATACTTCATAATGTTTGTTCCTGCTCCTGCTCCCTGTGCCTTCTATATATGTATATATGGTTATATATATGTATATATGTCTGTAATATATATGTCTGTATATATATATATATATATATATATATATATATATATATATATATATATATATATATATATATATATATATAAATATATATATATATATTTCTTTATATACGATTTTATTTTCTCACGGAATGTGTTACAGAAGACTCCTTTGTTGTCTTACACTACATCTTGTATTTCTGAAATCTTGAAGAATAAGCGACGAAACAACCTTGAGTTTGCTTTACAGAAGTCCCCTGCAGATCGGAATATTTCTCGGAGGGTCTGAAGTATTGCTTTTCGTTTCTCCTTGTTAGTCCCATCTGTGTTTGGCTCAGCTTCCATGCTAGCTTTTATTTTTTTTCTGTGTTACTTACTTATCTTTTGTACCTTACTTATTTTGACCTTTTTTTTTATTCTTCTTGCTTCTACCTGTACTAGAAGTTGCTGTAAATTCAAGTTTTTTTTTATCACGAGGAAATTAATCCAACAAAGTCAGGCTTATGTTAGTGATAATAAATCACATGCACACACACTCACATACACACACACATACCCACACACACAACACACACACACACACACACACACACACACACACACACATATATAGTATATATATATATATATATATATATATATATATATATATAATATATGTGGATATTAAACGAATTGGATATTAAACGATATGGATGGTAATTTCACGCATATATGAGAGAAAAATTCACACAGACACAAAATATATGTATGTATACATACACACACACACACACACACACACACACATATATATATATATATATATATATATATATATATATATATATATATATATGTGTGTGTGTGTGTGTGTGTGTGTGTGTGTGTGTGTGTATACATACATACATATATTTTGTGTCTGTGTGAATTTTTCTCTCATATATGCGTGAAATTACCATCCATATCGTTTAATATCCAATTCGCTAAACCTCGGGAATGATTTATTCGCAAGAGGAATTATATTTCATGAGTTGTTTGTCCTTGGCAGAATATGAACCATTGCCTGATTCAGAAGCAACGATAGACAGTAACATGACCACCTGGCTCTCTCTCTTAATATCAGAGAGCTGGAAGTTAAAAGCTACTATTCTGTCGTTTCTGAAACAGGCAACGGTTCGAATCCTGTCAAAGACGAAGTTATTATCAACTATGGTTCCCTTTGCAGGAAGTAGTGTGTGCGCGCGCCCACAGTAATCTGAGTATGAACGACACAAACTCCTTAAAATCGAGGGTCTAATTCGAAAATCATATTCCGCTCCCGTATGTAAGCAACGTTCTATCTAACTTTATTCTAAATCGGCTTAACTGGTAATCTCGAGTGAGCTTCCCAGAACTCAGATATGTAAATTTATCATAGATTAAACATGATTGCTACATTTTACTGTATTGTTAGAATCCTGGGAAGTTATGCATTTTGATGACCAAAGAACTACAATAAAGTAAGGTATATTTTGAGTCTTTTGTTGAGTTCCTATTATTATAAAGCTGATTAAATTTGATATTCGTACGCACACGCCATAATATATACACACAGTCGACGTGTTTCACGGAGCAACAGATGAATTAGAGGAAATAAGTTTTAATCATTCTTTGTTTTCTTACCAACTTCTGAGGGATTTCCACCTTTGAAAGAAACGAAAGACAATAATATTATGTGGAACCTCAAGAAGATTTCGGTAGTTAGAGGACTCTCAAAAACATTAAAGATATTAAGAGATTATTTTGGCCTTAGATTAAATATATTTAGTGAATGTGACCAGAAGAATGATGCATGTGTTAGCTAGCACGTGGATAAGTGCGCATTAATGTACCAACTTATCAAGAAGATTTGCTTTAACGAAATGTAAGAGAGTTTCAGATTAACTAACGTAGTATAATGGCAGGTTTCGTCTACAGGATTTTATGGAACTAGTTCACGCGGTGAATTCTGATCTCTATTACAGTAATAACACAGACAATAACATTAAATCAAAATAAGGGTAATAGCTCTTCAACTGTGTTATGAAGTGCTTTTTTGTTTTTGTGAGAACACAGGTGAATGGAACAGGAAACCTAATGTCTCCTATCCCATGCCCGGAAAAATCAAGAAAAATGAGAAGGGAAGGATATATTAAATATAGAATATATATATATATATACTATATATATATATATATATATATATATATATATATATATATATATATATTCAGTATGTAAGAAGTACGTCAGGAGAAGCGATTGATTTTCACCTTAAACACAAGTTCAAATGAAATATTTGGGGGATATTGATAAAGTTTCTCTATCAAAACAATATTGTGTGACATATTTGCGGAACCCTGATTCATTTCTGTCATAAAAACAATATTAAGTGACTTATTTGAGGACCAGATAAGTGCGTAATATTAATGTAATATGACGCGACATATTTGAGGAACAGTGATGAATTTTTATCGTGAAAGCAATATCGCATAATGCATTTGAAGAACACTGAGAGTGTTTTATTATGAAAACATATTACATTATTGTAGATTTAAGGAACATTGATAATTTTTACTCTAAACATTAAAGCATGTACTAAAATTTAGAAGAATTTTCGCGATAAAAAGCAGTATCATATGAAACATTATTTGAGTAATAATGATTAATTTTCATTGTGAAAACGTTGAGAAGCCATGATGAATTTTCACAGAAGAAAAATGGGTGAAATATTTAAGGAGTATTGTCACACTTTATCTCGACTACAAAAACAATGATGGAAGAATAAATCTGGTTGAAAATGGGACAGTTACAACCACTAAAGCTCCGGGGAAAATTCATGCGACCTCTGTGAGGCCCCTTATTACTTATGGGTTCTCCTCTTCGAGGCAGACCTCCTGCTGCGATAAATTTATGCCCTTGTTTCCTCTAATGATATTGCACGAATAAGATCTTAAATACTAATAATAATAATAATATGGATGGGTGAGAGTTAAGAGTTGGGCTTGTGAAGTGAATAACAGAGAGTTGAATCTTATTTGATGATGAATTTGCGAATGACTCAGGATTAGTGATGCTTTGATGGTTTTCTAAATTGTCTCGTTTTACCAGATGAATTTTCTGTTTAAATGGTCGAGTAGACAAGATCACTTCTTCAAATGAGGTGGGGCATGGGTTCGATTCTGAGGCGAGGCACTCCGTAGGACGGGGACGGGGGTCAGTGTTGTCAGTGCACCTGACGTGGTCCACTGTAGGCATTACTTAAGTTTCTTCGAAGCATCCCTTCGGCCCCTAACTGCAAACCCTTTCATTCCTTTTACAGTACCTCCGTTCATATGCACTTCCACTTGATATCCACCCTCTCCTAACAATTGTTTCATAGTGCAACTGTGAGGTTTTCCTCCTCTTACACCTCACAAACCTTTTAACTGTCAATTTCAGTTTAAGCGCTGAATGACCTCATAGGTCCCTGTTACAGACACCCGAGGTCCTCTACAGGTTCTTCAATATAATAAACAAAAAGTATTCGACACCAACAGTTGAAAATCGGGATAAGAATATAGAAAGAAACACAAACAGAACAAAAGTTTATTTATAAGCTTACTAACAAAGATAAATGCAGAATGGTTTCTCCTATTTACATAACAAAAATAAAATCTTACAGTATGTGAACTAAGGAAACAATGCCGTCAGGAAATACTTGCTGGCCAGTTTTGCAGCTGTCGAAAATCAATGCTCGAAGCGACCGCTTCACAAAGGAGAACTATAACTTCAGACGTCTTCTTGATTCCGTACTGCAGAAAGCAATGTTTATTCTTGATACTCGAAGGGCAGGAACTCAAAACCTCTTGTAGGACGTTTCTTCTCTGGAGGCTTGCTCAACGTCGGAATATCTCTGTCGCTCTCTCTCTCTCTTACTGTGGATGAATTGACCCGATTCCGATCCCACTCTCTCGTGCGATTTCTTCCTCTCTTATCCTTCGTCTGTTCCTTCTTCTCTTATCTCTCACTGATGATCTGATCTCTTCTACTTCCTCAGGGGCCATATATATATATATATATATATATATATATATATATATATAATATATATATATATATAATATATATATATATATATATATAGATATGGCGATCTGGGTGCGGGGCTGAAAAGGCCAGCGCCTACCAGCGAATGTCACAGACTTCCGAGACAACAGGAACTTTTTAGAAGGGTCTCGATGAAATGTTGCATCATAATACGGCGTTTCTAACAACGCGTCGGCGCCTGTTGAGTTCCATATCCACCTGGCGATTCTCGAACATTCATGAGAACAGGCGCCTCCAACATGTGCGCGAACGCCTCCTTGCTGCAGACCTACTTGAAGAAAATGCATTTTCATTTCCTTTAACTTATCATTCTTCGCTATAAAGCGATTACCATGACAGTCCCAGTGCTTATCCTTTGGCCTAAATCCTGTATGTTAGGCTAATTCCTTTTAATTCCATTGTGCTTGCGAATTGACCTGCCAGTGAATTTCGAACTGGTAGTCAGTTGACAGTAGCGGGTATCATCCTCCTTGGGGAAGGGCAAATCTCATCCCTTAATTCGTGCTCGTTACCGTTGAGGTAACACCGTCAGGAGGTCTGTATATCTTTGTTTAGTTTAGATACACCACTTCACTTTAAAACAAAAAGAACACTTTCTCTTTTTTTCTCTCTTTTTTTTATCGCTGAAATGAAATTAGCTTTTCGGATATCCACAGAGGTGAAAAATTGACTTCGTAGATTACGTGGGTATTGCATTTATTACTGTAGTTTTCAAAGATATTCCATGTACAGATTGGCTAAAATAGGACTTAATTATAGTACTTTTTTTTCTCTCTACATTTTGGTGTTTTTATGGGCTCCTTTTATTAGATGGAATTCTGTTGTTACAGAAAACATGTTACAGAACACTTTTACCAGTCTATATATATATATATATATATATATATATATATATATATATATATATATATATATATATATATATATATATATATATATATATATATATATATATATATATATTGGCGATCTGGGTGCGGGGCTGAAAAGGCCCAGCGCTACCAGCGAATGTCACAGACTTCCGAGACAACAGGAACTTTTTAGAAGGGTCTCGATGAAATGTTGCATCATAATACGCGGCGTTTCTAACAACGCGTCGGCGCCTGTTGAGTTCCATATCCCACCTGGCGATTCTCGAACATTCATGAGAAAACAGGGCGCCTCCAACATGTGCGCGAACGCCTCCTTGCTGCAGACCTACTTGAAGAAAATGCATTTTCATTTCCTTTAACTTATCATTCTTCGCTATAAAGCGATTACCATGACAGTCCCAGTGCTTATCCTTTGGCCTAAATCCTGTATGTTAGGCTAATTCCTTTTAATTCCATTGTGCTGCCGATGACCTGCCCAGTGAATTTCGAACCTGGTAATCAGTTGACAGTAGCAGGGTATCATCCTCCTTGGGGAAGGGCAAATCTCATCCCTTAATTCGTGCTCGTTACCGTTGAGGTAACACCGTCCAGGAGGTCTGTATATCTTTATTTTGTTTTAGTTTAGATACACCACTTCACTTTAAAACAAAAAGAACACTTTCTCTTTTTTTCTCTCTTTTTTTTTATCGCTGAAATGAAATTAGCTTTTCGGATATCCACAGAGGTGAAAAATTGACTTCGTAGATTACGTGTATGCAATGATTTGTACGGTGCTGCCATAATGAATACAACGTAAGGTGCTAAGAAACAACAAATTGAATGTATAAAATGAAACATTCTTAGAAATAGATAAAAATAGAGAGAGAGAGAGAGAGAGAGAGAGAGAGAGAGAGAGAGAGACTTCACAAAACGAGACTCTGTTTAGAAACAGCAGAAGTGAGACTGACCAAAGGCGAAAACATGAGGTGAAAACATTGCGGTCAGGAAAATCCGTGAGAGAACCAAGCAAATCCCTCGGTGTCAGTTTGGAAGCGAACGTCCAGAAATACTGTCGTGGAAGAAAAAGGTGGGACAGGAGGTAAATCTAGCGAATGAGCAACGTGGGAGATAAAAAGTCGTCAAAGGTGGGCAAAAGTGACACTTGACGCGACTGGAATCTTTTGTGAACGCGACGAAAGAGACGACGGTCCTTTTGGAACTCTTCAGATTCCGAAACGTGTAAAATGTTCTTCATTCTGAGATACCAGTAAAAAGGATATAACCTCACAGCTTTCAATCAAAGAAAAATATTGGACAGAGAAGAGTGCTGGAAAAGGGAACTGTGTCTAGGGTAACGACTTGTTAAAAGAAACGTTTTATGGCAAAATGGGTGATTTTAAAATATTCGCATCTACATCGTTTATGGCATGTTCAGTCATCATTTACAAAGCACAGCTGTTAATCACTTTTGATGAATATTCACCTGTATGTCAGTTTAATGTCAACTTCCATCATACCACACAAATAAAACGGGAAAAATTGAATTACTCTTCACACAAGATTGTATAAAGATGTGCCGTCTACTAACGTTTCCAGAGGCCGTGTAATAGTGTTTTTTTAAAATAACTCCTAAAATAACTGATGGATTTCCATGATATCAAAGCAGGGAGCGCTTCATACAATGGCTTAATTTTGGGAAATACTGTGCATTGCCAATTACGTTTCATTAACTTTTTTACTTAAGAAAATGAGGCTAAAGCCAGTCTTAGCCACCCACACATTCGCAAAAGTGATGACGTCCCTCAGTGACGTTGGTATAACGTTTCTTCCTATGTACCTCCCATCCCAATCCCCCGAAAGTTTGTTAACGCCTGTTTAACTCCATAGATAATTGTCATATGACCTACCCCAAGCAATACGAAATTCTTTGTCAGTAAAAGTTCAGCATACCTGGTAATGTGATTCATGACTTTAGACTTTACCTAAACACAAGACCAACCTTTTATATCTTACCCACTCACTTACATTGAAGATCAAGAATGAGACTTATGACAGGAGACGAAAGAAACCATGCTAACCCTACACTTCGCACTTCAAGCGAGTGTTTCGTAAAGCAATAGAAATATCTGTTTTCTTTAGGTAAGCCGTAGGACTCATTCATACATAAAACGCAGGTTACTCGATACATCAATTGCCAGGAAGAAATGACAGAGAGCATTGTTTGATATAATTTACCATATCAATTTCACCAAAGAGAGAGTAGCTTGAATTCCTTAGAAGGTAGACTTCTAAAAGATGTCTCATATAAGGGCATTGACATCGGCCATTTGATAAATTTTGAAATCTATATATATATATATATATATATATATATATATATATATATATATATATATAATATATATATATATATATAATATATATATATATATATATATATATATAATATATATATATATATGTGTGTGTGTGTGTGTGTGTGTGTGTGTGTGTGTGTGTGAGTGTGTGTATTCATACATACATAAGATTTATTATATTTCAACCTATAGTTTTATTTTATTATTATTTACGTTATAAGTACCAGTACCTATTTTTGTTACTTAAAAGGTATGTGACAAATATCATTGCGACTTTGTCACTGGAATTATATCATACTTCAATTAATGAACCAATCAACCTAACTTTGAGAAATCCATTGACATTGTCTACATGTCAAGCTGATATACTCGTATCAAAATATTCATTAGCTTTGCTTTTCCAAAATAATGTTATCACCAATTGCTGGAAAGCATAGATATATGAGGGATGAAAAAAAAAAAACACAAGAAATGGACACTTATACATTTTACTCATCATCACTCTCAAGGAAAAGATCGTTTTCCTCGTCACTATCAATGTTGATGATGACCGGATCTATACTGTCTCGAATATTATCTGAAAGCTAGTAATCATCTTCAAAATATCTTGATCTCCTGACAGCGCCAGCCCACGTCTCCCCTGTTACAGCAAGCCTGGCCTCTTCCAGCCTGGCAAAGAGATCAGCACGGGTTAAACCGCTGCAAACGAGGGAGCGCACCTGTGACGTTTCATACAGCCCCACACCTGCTCGATGGCGTTTGAGCTCAGGATGGGCAGGGGGCAAGCGAACCACTTCATGGCCCCATTCACGGATTTTATTATCCACAATGTAAACTGGTTTCGGTCGGTTGCCCCTGCATATCTTTAGAAGCTCAGGGCGTGTTGCGTGAGCTGGATACCGTATTTTTCGAGACCTGAGCCAGTTAACCAAATCCTGCTTTTTTGTAGCTGTTGTTGGGCATCGGCTATCTCCTGTCAATTGGCTATGGTATGGGGCGTTGTCTAGCACCAGCACCGAAGGATCCTCAAGCGACGGCAGGAGCTGTGATGTTAGCCACCGAATAAATATCTCTGAATTCATTTCTCCATGGTAGTCGCCGGTTTTATTTTTCGCAGGGAAGCATAAAAATGAATTTTCTACAAAACCTTTAGTTGTACCACCTGCTACCACCACAAACCTCTCTCCTTCTCCTGGTGGCACCTGCCGGCTGTAGGTGGCACTGGTGACAGATTGAGAGGTGTCCACCTACTCCTTGCTATGTTGCATTCTCGTCGTAACACAAGTCTCATCAACATACACTACTTCTCTTCCTTCATCATGATGTTGCTGGAGGGATCGTAGAGCATCAACTCGGCGGCAAACGACGTCCAAAGTTTCTTTCCTTAGGTACATTTTCCGCTGGGATGTTTTGTACTGGAAACCCATGTTATGGAGGATTCGCCATACTGCCTTCTCAGATGTTTCTTCAGGAATGATATTTAACATTTTAAGTTCTTCCGCTAAAGTGGCAATAGTGAAAAACAAAAAATCGCTTAGCAGCAAACATGCTGTGCACATGTCTCCTAATGGAACCAACGGTGAAGTTGTCAAAGACCAGAGGCGACGTATTTGATGATGCAGGTGGTGTTTCAGGTGGATGAGGATTCTTTCCACGGCTCACCAACACTCGGACAGCGTTCGGAGTCATCCCCATAGCATCAGCAACTCGTTCACATGGTCTGTAGAAAAAAAAAACATTTAAATAAACAAATATATATATATATATATATATATATATATATATATATATATATATATATATATATATATATATATATATATATATATATATATATATATATATATATATGGCTAGCAGTATATTGCAATATATCATGTACTTATTAAAGTCATACTTTTCTTACCGATTTATACTAATTTTCAGGCGGTTTCTTTCTTTCTGTCTGTTGTAAATGGTGAAGAGTTTCAGCGCAATTGTAGTTTTGCAATGGCGAGGACAAAGCAACATATTTGCCATGACTAAAGTCGAATCTATATGAAATAGTTCAGAGCTACTACTACAACTGCTGCCGATGATTACCTTGGATGTACTAAAAGGGCTCTGAGGTAGGAGTCGAAGTCGGTGAAATTATTTCTGAATCCTGCTCCAGTCTTGCCCCAATAACATCATTCCAAATATAAAACTCTCTCAAGGAAAATTTTTTTTTTCTATTTCTACTAATGTTTTTATTTTATTTTATTTTATTTATTTATTTTTTTTTTTAGTCGCAAATCTAAAATTTGTAGGAGTCCGAGTAGAATATCTCTCAGTGCGATTCCACACCCCTGTTTTAAACCTCTTCTATTATGTTCGATAATTTGTGTTAACCATCTAATCATTATCTACCACCATAAAACATTTTATTGCTCTTCCAGCTCATTTTATATGTGCAGTACACAGTCTTTCCTAACAGGGATTTACTCGGTAGCCTAATAACAATGGGAATGAAGGGAAGAAGGCAAGAAGGAAGGGGAGGGGTGGGGGGGGGGGGGGTACTAGGATAGCCATAGGTGTAAACACCGAAGGAGGGTTGGGGGAACCGCGTCACAGTTACGTCATTAAGTACCACTTCTTCGAAACGCTCTGGAGGAGGGGAAGAAGTTCCTCTTTTTTCTAAGAGTAAACGGCTTAATTAAGCACATCTGTCAATTCATTGTACCACCAAAAATTAGGCCAATGTTTGAAACATTCATTGATGTAGTTTCATGGAAATTCATAATCCGGTTTGTTAGATATTTGAGAAAAACACTATTACACGGCCTCTGGAAACGATAGTAGGCATCTTGAATTTGTTACTGCAAATGCTGAACATCGAAGCTTATAATGTTCTAGTTGGTACGAAGGAAGACGCACACTTTATATGGGTGTAATATTTAATTAGGTACTGCTAATAATTGAAGCTATACCTTGCAGAACATTTGAACATGCGAGACATATTTTGCATAAATTTTCACAAAAATCGCATGTCTGTTTTTCAGGTGATATTTTTCGATTCAAGAAATATTCTGTATCCGTCTTAGAAAATAGTTGTACAATAAATTATTTGAATTCAAATTAAAGTGTCATGCCATATCTTGCGCAATCCTGCTTAGTCTAATCTTGTCTATTGTAAATAGACTGACAGAGAGTTTAACACTTTTCAACTGACATAGTTTAGTGACCTCGTGCAAGAACGAGTATTGAAAATGAAACGAAAATTGTAACATTTTTGAATAAGTTCAGCGAGCACTGTCATTTTTCAAAATCTGACAGGAAATTTCATAAGAAAAAACCCATAGCAAGAATATCATATGGAATGAAGCAAACTATTTATCAATCTTGGCAATGATATGTACCATTTATGAGCATCAAAGTCAAGTTAATGAATTTAGCTGAACATTTTATCAGGTGACTTCTACCCGAGTGCCGCTTGAATTGGACATAATCACTCCATCATGATGAAATGAGTTAAATGAGATCGCAGTTACTGCTTGTATTACTGAAGGAATGTATTGTATTATTTGAATTCTGCTCGAGTAACGAAAAGAACACATGAAATGTGAACCCAGCCTCTAACCCATCCACCCACAACCTAAAAATGTCCTAAAATAAGTTTTTCAGAATGTCTGAGATCATACATTTATAGGGTGTATGCATCTGAATTAATCTTGAATGCCTGAGATGAAGTCTTCACCTTTAAACTGTGAAAATATGATGGGGGCACCTTTAACTCGGTTACAAACTGTGTGAAAATATGATGAGGGGGAATTCGCTTATTTATGGTCTTGTGTACCGTAACACTATGTTGTATGATCTTCATCATGTTGGATATTATAGTTTTCTATCATATCATACCGGGAAAATAAAAAGGTTTTAATTTAAAAGGGGGATGTTTAAATGTAAAATTCAGAAAGAAATAAGAGATCTAGGAGATGTGCGACTCTGTCGCCATGTATAAATTGAGGTATAATATGAATATAAATCATCATACGACGACGAGACTGAAGCCTAAGTTTTGTTGTAGATTTTTCATATCAGGGTTACAAGAAAATCTCTTTACAATCATAAAGCTCATATTTGAATAGCTAATAATTTTGAGATATTTAGTTGCGCAATATAATAGTCGTTAACGTAAAAACAACGCAAACACATGCACACACACACACACTCACACACACACACACACACACACACACATATATAGATATGTAAGGCCTAGGGATTTTGATTAATAATATATTGTTCGTGCGTTCTCTGTGACCTATGGAATGTGGAGAACAGTGCAGAGGTAACGACCTGAGAGTAGCTGATCAATGAGATTCTAGGGGATGGCGTGAGATAAAAGTGCTTAATTCAGGAAGTCAATGTACGACAGTTTATGAACTCTTCTCAAGTGCCTTTGGGAAACTGGTTGTAGCCAGTAATATGAGGCGTTGTCGAAGTGTGCATTCGTATGTGCGTGTGCGCCTCTTCTATTCATAATGTATCACTAGCCAAGTCTATGGGAAGACTTGCACAGACATTCGGGGAAGGAAGGCGAAGCCATGATGGCAGATGCCAAAGCGTTTTATTATCAGTGAGTGATATTCCGGTTG